>NC_057803.1:574343058-574643058 GCF_018294505.1 Triticum aestivum | reverse complement strand
CATTATTCCTTTGCCAACAAGAGTATAGATAAAAGAGGATCGAGAGTTCCAGACTCTGTGTTGTACAGAATTATTCTTTGCCAACAATAGTTTTGCTAAGTTTCTCTTGCCTCTCAGTATTACTACAGAGATTTAGAAACACAAGGAATTATTAACGATGAAAGAACCACAGATAGATTTGTGATTTCTCCATTGGCCAATAATTCAACTGCATATTTTAGGAACCACAAATAGCTTTGGGTATTTTCTTTGTATGCATTAATAATTTAATATTATAGTGAGAACTGAAATAAATATTTTACGTCATATTTATTTAAAACTTTTTGTGTTAATAGTGCAAAGCATAGATTTATTTTTCTATGATTTTATGTTTATTTCCCACTAGACTGAGAATATTGATTATACTAGACAAGTAGTCATTGTTGCTTTGATTCAGAATGAGAAACATTAATATTTCTGAACCATTGGTACAATTAGTTCACACCAAACCATTCAAAGGTACTGTACCTCATGTTGGTGAAGATGGCAGATTTCAAAAACATGGTGGCGAACAAAGGTTTATATTGCAGGCGCCTCTGATTTCTTAAGTTCTTAACAATTTGATGATCGCTCGTTACTATTCTCATCATTATTATAGATAAGAATGCAAGACCCGTGAGTTTTCTACTACCTTGACGGTAATTAAGATGACAAGGAAATACACGGGGAAGCAGATAACTTGGATCATACGGTGTCACAAATTGTGTTGGCCAATGTACTTTGCAGCTCAGACAAGGACCTTTATATGCACAGCACAATTTTGTGACAGTAGTCTTTTTAAGCAAAATGACCCTATGAACATACTTATCATTAGTTATTTCCTGGAACTTTCTATCCAGCTAAACTGGAGCATCAGGTAGCTATCACACACATCCTTTTGAGAACAAGAACACATTTATTTATATGCTTGTCTTGTTTTCTGTTCGTGCTTCCAGGAAAATAGTCTAGCTACTAGAGATTTGAGCTGAAGCACAAGCCTTTCCTCTTGGAATTGATTTAGAACCCAAAGGAGGAGTTTCTATCATCAATGCTAGCTGTACATTCAAATGCATATGCTTGCGAGCTCTGCTCTCTAAACACCCTAAAGATAGTAGATGTTATTTTGTACTTTATAAAGCACCCTATGATATTTCTAGAAAGTAAGGTCATGTAGGAAATGTTAGAGTTATAATATAAGTCATGTACCCCTTTGTATTTATCCCGTTGTATAAGGGGTTTCCTGCATATGTTCCACACCTGTACATGTATATATATCGGCCTATGGCCTCGTGGGAATACAAGTTGCATATTTCCTAACATGGTATTAGAGCTAGGTCAATTTTTTTTTGCACGCTGCAACTCGTGCTATTGATCCAACCCGCGTCGCCGCCGTCCTCTGTGGCCGCTGCTCCTTTTCTCTATCTATCGTAGCCGGCGGCTCTCCACGCCCGCTACTCTCCCTTGCAGGTCAACTCAGGCCGGCTCCTTCCCCAGTCCCGTCTCCCTGGATCGAACACGAGCAAGCCGGTTTTCCTCTGGATCTGATCTGCTGCCAGCTGCCGATCTCGGAGGAGTTTGCTTGCCTGCAGATCTGCCCACGGCAGGACCGGGCCTCCAGATCAATCACCCGTTTGTCCTCAGTTGAAGATCTCCTTGATCCGTGCTACATCTCCGCTTGGTGCACTAGCTGCTGGCTGCTGCTGTTACGTGGTGCTACTTTGCTCTTCGGTGATACGTGGTGCTAGCCACTTTCTACGGGTGCTGATTGCTGCTTCTGCTGATACGTGGTGCTGGCGTATTGATTCGTCACGCCGCCGGATCTTGGCTGATTGGTCTGCTACGTTCGTCTGCCCCTGACTAACACACACACAAAAAAATGTCTGCTGCATCGGGCTATGTTGCTGTCCCTCGCTGTCCGGTGATCTTTGATGGTACTAACTACACCGAGTTCACTGGCTTTATGCGCATTCACATGCGTGGCATCCGTCTCTGGGGTGTTCTTTCTGGCGAGGTCTGCTGTCCGCCACGTCCAGTTCCTCCGGTGGCCCCTACTCCGCCAACTCCATCGGTTCTTCCTACGGATGCTAATCAGGTCTCCAAGGATGCGGCTAAGCTTGCTGATGAGGCTGCTGATCGTGCTTATGATGAGAGGGTTTTGGCTTATGAGGAGGCTCTTCAGACGTATCATGATGCTCTGTCTGTTTACACCCAGTGGCTTGATGATGATGCTCGTGCTGCAGCTGTTCTCACTGCTAGTGTTCTGCCTTAGTTTGCTTCTGAATTTCTGGGTCTTCCTACTGTCTTTGAGATGTGGACCCGTCTTCGTCAGCGCTATCAGCCCTCTGGTGATGCCTTATACCTCTCTGTGGTCCGTCAGGAGCATGCTCTTCAGCAGGGTGACTCTACTGTTGATGACTTCTATGCACAGAGTTCTGCTATCTGGCGCCAGCTTGATTCTCTCCGCAGTGCTGGGTGTCGTACCTGCCCCTGTTGCCAGGCTGTCCAAGCCAATTTGGAGTTTCATCGCGTCTATGAGTTCCTGTCTCGGCTCCATAAGGAGTTTGAGCCCCGCGTGCTCAGTTGTTTGCTCGTGGCCGTATTTCTCTCATGGAGGCGCTTTCTGAGATTCGTGCTGAGGAGACTCGCTTACGTGGTGCTGGTTTGCTGGAGGTTCCCTCTGTGCTCGCTACTCGTGCTCCTACGCCACCTGCTGCACCAACCCCTTCTCGCTCGAGTGCTCCGCCGCTCTTGCCCACTCCTTCTGGAGACTCAGGTCGCCCCCGTCCACATTGCGACTATTGCAACAATGATGGTCATCTTGAGTCTCAGTGCTACACGAAGAAGAAACACCTGCGCAAGGCTCGATCATCATCTTCAGGGACTTCGTCATCTACCTCGACAGCTTCAGCCATTGCTTTGACTGAGCAGGATATTCTGAGACTTAAGCGTCTGCTCGCGGCTTCAGGTTCTTCCTCGACGGGTACTGCTGGTTCTGTGACTGATGCTTCCCGCACTGAGCAATCACCCTCTACACAGTCAGGTACATCCCCATGTGTTCTGGACTCTGGAGCTTCTTTTCATATGTCTTCTCATTCTTCCACTTTGTCCTCTCTTCGATCACTGGATTCTCCTGTTCATGTCTTCACTGCTGATGGTACTCCACTTTCTGTTGCTAGTAGAGGCAATCTTACCACTCCTTATTCTGTTCCTGATGTTGCTCATGTTCCTTGACTTACCATGAATCTGTTTTCTGCTGGTCAACTTACGGATTCTGGTTGTCGCGTCATCCTTGACGTTGACTCTTGTTCTGTCCAGGACCGTCGCACGCACACTCTGGTTGGGGCTGGCCCTCGCCGCCGTGATTCTCAGGGTCTTTGGGAGTTGTACTGGCTTCATGTTCCTTCCGCTGCCACCACCATCGCCAGTTCTTCCGCTTCTGTCGCCTCCGTTACTGGTTCCTTCCAGCAGTGGCATCATCGACTTGGTCATCTGTGTGATTCTCGGTTGTCTTCTTTAGTTCGTCGAGGTCTTCTGGGGTCTGTCTCAGGAGATGTCTCTTTAGAGTGTCAGGGTTGTCGTCTTGGCAAGCAGATTCAATTACCATATTCACATAGTGAGTCAGTGTCCAAGCGTCCTTTCAATTTAGTCCATTCTGATGTATGGGGTCCGGCCCCTTTTGCTTCGAAAGGTGGTCATAAATACTATATTATTTTCATAGATGATTTCTCTCGTTACACATGGCTTTATTTCATGACTTCTCGTTCTGAGGTGTTGTCTATTTATAAGCGTTTTGCTGCCATGGTTCATACTCAGTTCTCTTCACCCATTCGTGTTTTTCGTGCTGACTCTGCTGGCGAGTATATCTCTAAGATGTTGCGTGGTGTTCTTGCTGAGCACGGGACTCTCTCTCAATTCTCTTGTCCTGGTGCTCATGCTCGGAATGGTGTGGCTGAGCGAAAGCATCGACATCTTCTTGAGACGGCTCGTGCATTGATGATTGTGCCTCTCTCCCGCCTCATTTTTGGGCTGAGGCCGTCTCCACATCCACCTATCTTATCAATATACAGCCTTCCGCTGCTCTACAGGGTGGTGTTCCTTTCGAGCGACTTTTTGATCGTTCTCCCGATTATTCGATGCTTCGCTCGTTTGGTTGTGTTTGCTATGCTCTTCTTGCCCCTCGCGAACGCACCAAACTGACCGCTCAGTCTGTTAAGTGTGTCTTCTTAGGCTACAGTGATGAGCATAAGGGATATCGTTGTTGGGATCCTATTGGTCGTCGAATGCGTATCTCTCGAGACGTGACTTTTGATGAGTCTCTTCCCTTCTACCCACACCCATCTTCCTCGACTTTTTCAGTGCAGGATATCTCTTTCCTCACTTTTCCTGACTCACCTATCACCCCCGTCGAGACTGTACCTCTCCGTTCCACTTCCTCTCCTTCTCCACCTCTAGTTGATTTGCAGCCACCATCCTCCCCGGTCTCCTCGCCTAGCATGTCACCGGGTTCTCCACCTTCATCTCCGGTGACTTCCTCCCCGGTCTCCTCTCCCAGCCTGTCACCGGATTTTACACCTTCATCTCCGGTGACTTCTTCGTCGCCACCCCTCGATTCTACCTTGACGATTCCTCCTTCTATTATTCCATCTTTTCCTCAGCATTACACTCGTCGTCCACGACCAGTCGATGCCTCTGTGGATGAGTCATCATCTTCCTCTCAGCCTACTTATGGCTTGCGTTCTCGTCCTCGTCCGCTTGTTGATCGCTTTGGATTTCCCACCGCTGGTGCTGCTGTTCTTGAGCCGACTTCTTACCGTCAGGCTGTTGTTCATCCTGAATGGCAGTTTGCGATGGCAGAGGAGATTGCTGCTCTTGAACGCACTGGTACCTGGGATCTTGTTTCTCTTCCTCCCGAAGTCCGTCCGATCACTTGTAAGTGGGTCTACAAGGTTAAGACTCGCTCCGATGGTTCTCTTGAGCGTCACAAAGCTCGTCTTGTGGCTCGTGGTTTTCAGCAGGAGCATGGTCGTGATTATGACGAGACTTTTGCTCCTGTGGCCCATATGACCACTGTTCGTACACTTCTTGATGTTGCCTCTGCACGCCACTGGTCTATATCTCAGCTTAATGTTAAGAATGCCTTTCTTAATGGTGAGCTGCGTGAGGAGGTGTACATGCACCCACCACCTGGGTATTCTGTTCCTGATGGCATGGTATGTCGTCTTCGTCGCTCTCTCTATGGCCTTAAGCAAGCCCCCGCGCCTGGTTTGAGCGCTTTGCCTCTGTGATCACTGCTGGTGGTTTTTTAGCAAGTGCTCATGATCCAGCATTGTTTATTCACCTTTCTCCTCGTGGTCGGACTCTTCTTCTTCTTTATGTTGATGACATGATCATCACGGGGGATGACCCCGAGTATATTGCCTTTGTAAAGGCCCGTCTTAGTGAGCAGTTTCTTATGTCTGATCTTGGACCTCTTCGCTACTTTCTTGGGATTGAAGTCTCTTCTACCTCTGATGGCTTTTTTATATCCCAGGAAAAGTATATCCAGGATCTTCTTGCTCGTGCTGCTCTTACTGACGAGCGCGTTGTTGAGACTCCTATGGAGCTCAATGTTCACCTCCGTGCTACTGATGGTGATCCTCTCCCTGACCCGACGCGTTATCGTCATCTTGTTGGCAGTCTTGTCTATCTAGCTGTCACTCGTCCGGACATCTCTTATCCGGTTCATATTCTGAGTCAGTTTGTCTCTGCTCCCACCTCGGTTCACTATAGTCATCTCCTTCGTGTTCTTCGATATCTTCGAGGCACGATCTCTCACCGTCTATTCTTTCCTCGCTCCAGTTCTTTACAGCTTCAGGCCTATTCGGATGCTACGTGGGCTAGTGATCCTTCAGATCGCCGTTCACTTTCTGCTTACTGTGTTTTTCTTGGTGGTTCTCTCATTGCCTGGAAGACGAAGAAACAGCTTGCAGTTTCCCGTTCGAGTGCCGAGGCTGAGTTGCGAGCAATGGCTCTTTTGACGGCAGAGATGACTTGGTTACGGTGGTTACTTCATGATTTTGGTGTTTCTGTCACTACACTGACTCTGCTCTTATCTGACAGTACAGGTGCTATCAGCATTGCACGCGGTCCTGTGAAGCATGAGCTCACCAAGCATATTGGTGTTGATGCTTTCTATGTGCGCGCTGGTGTGCAGGATCAGGTTATTGCTCTTCAGTATGTGCCTTCCGAGTTACAGTTGGCGGATTTCCTGACGAAGGCTCAGACTAGAGCACAACATGGTTTTTATCTCTCCAAACTTAGTGTTGTTCATCCACCATGAGTTTGAGGGGGGTGTTAGAGTTATAATATAAGTCATGTACCCCTTTGTATTTATCCCGTTGTATAAGGGGTTTCCTGCATATGTTTCACACCTGTACATGTATATATATATCGGTCTATGGCCTCATGGGAATACAAGTTGCATATTTCCTAACAGGAAAATGGAGCGCTCCATCTTTGGTTATTCTCTACTCAGGTGTTTATTGCAGTGTTGTCCTTTTTTATCTTTCAGTAAAGTGCAAAGAAGCTCCTTTTTGTGAAAATTGTTATTTCCTTATGGTGACCATTTCCATACGAACTACTATTGTTTGCTTGCTGTTTTTCTGTTGCATCATGTCCATTCCACAACCTTTATATGGAATCCCGAAGGTAGTTGAATTCATGCTATTTTATTATGATTTTAATGCCTTACTATGCATTTCATCTTTTGATGGTAGATTTTTTTTTTGCGCTTGAACATTTTAATAAGTTGTTCAAGCCTTCTGAATTTACTTCATTTTAATAAGTTGTATGTGGCAATTTAACTGTCTATGCTCCTCAAGTTTGAGAAGAAGACATCCCATCACTATTACATGGCAAAATCGGTTGCATGGCAAGGAGAAAGTCGCAACTCCGCCATGGACTTATGTGGCGATGGGAGTAGAGAGATGGCAATTCATGCTGGTAGTGCTATAAGGCCATGCCAGGGTTTGTGACATTGCTGGGTGCCGATATGTTTCTACCATTGGCCCTTGTAAATCCCTTTAGTGAAAGGGTCGTGGTTATTAGAATAGAGATCGTGCATTGCACGTACAAGTTTGATAAAGACGTGCATTGCATGTGCACATTTACTAATAGGAATAGGGAAGGCGAGGGCGGAGTCATCGTGGCTCGGCGGATCGCCGAATCGCCGAAGCCCACAAGGCCACAAGGCGAGGCCGAAGGTGCTCCGACTTGTGTGCAACGAACGACGAACCAACCAACCAACGAACCGCGTTTTGTAGAGAAGAGAGAAACAAAGAATTCCTTTTCTTTCTTTCTTTCGATTTTCCGAAAAAACAAAGACGAACAAATCCCGTCCCGTGGGATTGGGAGTGGGGCCCAGCCAAGTTTCCACAAAGAATTCCACCCTCCATCGTCTCGTCTGTCTCCTCCAAGTTAAGTTTCCACCATAGTCTTGCAGATGCATATACGACCCTCCGTCTCGTCTCGTCTCTCCATCGTCTGCTAGCTGCGGGAGCGCACGCAGAGTGTTAGCCCGAATGCGCTCCTTCTCAGCCATGCATGCATGGTGCTCCGACCCCACGCTGGCGCTGAGCAAGCACATTAATTAATACGCCCATGCCCAAATGGTGCTCTCGTCTTCTGCGTGCACGCACCGGCCAAATGGTGCTACACGCCGTCGACGGCCGCCATGCTCCGGCTCGCCTCGCCATGCCGGCCGCGCGCTTACAAAACATGCGTATCACGGTCACCATGCTCTTATTGCGCCGCGCGCACCGGCATGGTGCACTCGTGCCCAACAACCCAAGTGGGCGACAAAGCTCCGGGCGGCCGGCGAGGTCGAGGAGCGGCCGACGACCAGCGGTGGCAGGGGATGGAGTGGAGTCTGCCTGCGACGGTCAGGACCAAGGCGAGAATAATTAAGGCCAAGCTAGCTAGTAGTTGGCGAGGACGGAGCGACGTGCATGCAATCGCCTGGAGCTGCGATGAGCACGTACGCGTCTCCTCATCCTGCACCTGCATTGCATTGCATGCTTGGATACATACGCCTCAAAGAACTTTTCTGCTTCAGATATTTAATCCTTGTGGATAAATTAATAAACACGCGTAAAAAATAATATTACCTAAAATTACGACTAGTACTCGGGTCAAGGGACTCTATTAGCATGTAGTCTCGCTAGATAATAAGAGAATCATGCATGTCACATCACCGGGTCCAATATGCTGACAGATCTGCATGGTATCTTTGGTGTATATGAGCAGTATTTTAATATAATGATTTCTTTTTTTAAAGACCAATTTCGTTTTTTAAAGACTCATTTCAATTATTACGAAAGGCTCCTTTCATTTATTCCAAAGGGGTCATCTCACTTTGAATTATACAAACATACTGAAAAATATTGTTTCATATATTAGAAAAATACTTGTTTCATGTTAGTGCTAGATGCATCCATTTTCTCCGTCTGAAAAGCTTGTCCCTCAAATGAATGTATCTAGCATCAAGTTAGTGCTAGATGCATCCATTTAAAGAACAAGTTTGGAACAAGTTTTTTTTGGACGGAGGGAGTACTAAAATAATCGTCAACCGTATTATTAGATCAGAGAACTGAAATAATCGCATCGTTTATTCGTTTCGCTCGGCTGCATAGCATAGGAACGTGGACGCAAGAGAGGAAGACGTATGACTGGCCCTCCCTAGACCTCGTACTGCCATGGATTCCCTCGTCCTTAGGGCTTCTTTGGTTCAAAGGATTCTCAAAGGAATTTTGAAGGATTCTAATCCTTAGGATTTTTTCCTATGTGGGTTGTTTGATTTGTAGGATTGTAAACCGTAGAAATTTTTTCATAGGATTCATTTGCACTAGGTTTCATAGGAAATTTTCCATCCACTCAAACCTCTTTGAAAGAATCCTACGTTTTTCTTGTGCACAGTCAAACACTCATACAATCATGTAAGATTCAAGATGACATGCCAATCCAATTCCACGTTTTTCCTATTCCTGCATTTGGGAAATCCTACGAATCTTTCTTTCATTCACTGGAACCCATGCAAAACATGAGGTACTCTAATCCGTGGCTCTGGCCCTGCAGAGCTGGCTGGATCAAGCACGGGGATGCACGGGCTCGGTTTGGAGTTTGGTACCGTCGAACGAGTTGCCCGGCCCCGGCGCACTCGGATCGCTGGACGTGTCTGCCCGCCTAGGCGACGAGCGAGTTTACGTGGCCGCTGTGTCCAAAGCGCAAGATTCAAAATGTTGTTACACTGACTGTGACGGACTTGATCAAAGAGCTTCTCGTACTGCACTGCCTCATTAGTAATTCACTCGCGTCCTTGCTTTCTGCCAAAGGGAAAAAAAAGTCTTTCCTTTAGCTGCTTTAAAAAGTAGGAGTGTTACTTGAGTTCAAACAAAACTAGTAGGAGTATAAATCATTTAGCAAAAACAAAAGCGTTCATTTAGCTGCTGGGGTAGTCACTTGCATACTGGAGTGAAGGGCAGAAATGTCTAAAACATGGCGCTAGTGATCATGGACGATTTTACAAAAAGCTTTCAGTACTATATATATTCAACCAGCTGCACAGAAATATCCTCGCAGTGATCTGGCAGGCTAGGGGCGACGGCTTTACGGGGTGGCTGCGTCCAACACACAAGATTCCAAATATCGCTATACTATTTTTTTTACTTCATTTAACAAGTTTTTGTACATAAAGCTATAACGATTAGTTATAATAAGTTTGTCATTCGTCGTTAATTTATCCACAAAAAGGGAGTACCATCTTTGCTTTCTTGCGCGGGGTTTCGCTGTTTAACTAAACGATACTACTACCGTTTTAATAAGCAGGCAGGCACATGCGTCGCGCCTCCGCGACTCCAGATCAAAGGAAACAAATATCCGAAAGATGCATGTGGTGGCAGTGATCGCCAGCACTAACTACTCCTAGGAAAAAGTAGCTGCGCAGAAATATCCATGCGGTCGACATGCGTAGAATATAGAGATAGAATATAATCGTATCTCAGTTCGTTTGTGATGTGCGTCGCACGTTCCAACGGTTCGTCATAGTGGACGGTAGTTGTAGTCCTAGACTAGACAAGGAGAGGAGCGGATAAAACCCACTGCACCGAGCTGCCTTTGCCTAGCGCCGCCGCGGCGACAATCGGGGATCTCCGTTGGACCTTGGACGGGAGCGAGTCCGCTCCGGCGGCGGCGGGCTCGTAAAGTCAGAGGCCTGCCGGCGGATCCATCGTCGGGAGCTCGGTCGGATCAACGCAATAGTAGGCTTTGTTGGACGAGGACTTGACGAGGCAAAACTGCGTTGCGTTTCCGAGGCTCCCGAGTCCAAAGCCATCAAGATATCGAGGCAGGCAGAGCGGCCGCGAGCCGCACGCCACAAGTAGTACGTGGCGGCGGCCGCCAACAAGTCCATTCTCAAATGGATGAGATTATCGGTCAGTCGCGCCACTAGTTACGTACGTGCAGGAGCCTAGGGCGCGCCGTATGTTCTACATGGAGTGGAACTGGAACACGTGCCTAGCTGACGGACGGAGCGGGATAGATCTGTCAGGACTGTAGCCGATTCCGGCAACAGCCTGAACCAGACCAGTACAGGGCAGGATTCAGTTAACTGGAAGCAGGAGCACCGTCAATCTTCGATCGCACGGTCGCCAAGACTCACTTACCGTTTCGTCCAGGCGGGACTTCTCTGACCGCTGATCTTCAGATGGACGGCTGGAGTGGACGTGAGCACCGTAGCTTCAGATCAACGCTACCTGTAGTGGAGCTGCTCTGTTCCTTTTGCTTTTTCAGTTTCTGTAGCTATTTAACTGAGTCGATCCTTGTTTGGACGGCATCTACCTTGTAATTGGGCTGTGCCCTAAGCCGCCGTGTCAACCCTAGCTACTTTCGCTTGCAATTCATCTGAAATCACATCCCAATTCGAACAAATTCCTGTGTTTCTCGTGATAGATGCTGACAATCAACGACAGTTCTAGCTAGGTCCTGTCAAGTGGTATACAGAGCAAGGTTTAATCCTCAGAGGCGGCATTCAACGGACTTCAGATCGGATCTGGAGATGGCTTGGCAGCGGCGCGAAGCAGGGAGGAGACGGCGGCGGTAGACTGTTCGGAAGCAGGATCGGACCAGTTAGTGGTTTCTGAAGAACCTTTCTTCAGTGTCAAATCCCACTCAACCCTCCCTTCCAGTGCTTCTTTCTCCGGCGACTCTAACCATATTACTAGTTCCCTTGCAAAAGGACTGATTGAGCTAGCCAGCCACTAGAAAAATACACTTTTTTAAGACCGTGGAGACATTAAAGACAATGTGCAAAACAATCCATTTTGAGTTGTCTAAAACGACTAACAAAAGTGAACGGAGGGAGTACATGACATAAGATAATGATACTTACCACAGTACTTTGCAGACAAAATTAAAACTGTATCCATAATAATACAAGTGTGAGAATAAGGATCTCAACAGCAATCTCATGGGACAAGTTGCAGTCAAGCACAACAATTTCTCACTCCAACAGTAGCAAATAAAAAAGGGATTGACTTGAGCCAGAGAAACACCTTGTTAACAGAAAATAGGCAAAGTAAAACGATAGTCAAACTTCATGGTCCCTGATACTTGGCCTGGTAGTTCCATATTGCCCTTCCCTGCCAAACAAACCAATTTAAAACTTAGATGAACTGGATGGTTCATTATCTTAATAAATAAGATATGATAGGTGGAACATGAACAGTTTGGGAGCAGCAAGCAATAAAGTCACCTAACTAATAGGACATGGCTTCAGAAGTTGGCTTGGCTGGGAAGTCCAAGCAAGCTTGCCCTGAGCATTGCCGGAGAGAGCAAGAGGACAGCCAATGCTGGCGTCCGTCACAGAGAGAGGTGTGCAGTTGAAAGTTGCTCTTGGATGGAAAGCAGAACTCCGGGTCCGGTAGATGTACTCACCCGGTGCAAAGTAGAATCTGCGAGAACAAGGAAAATAGTAGTTATATGGATAAGGTGGCAACAGTAATACTCTGCAGGAGAAATGGCAATACAATTATATGTATGTTAAATACGCACATATGTAATTGTCATCATTTTACTATAACCTAACATGTAATTGTCGGATCAGATACTGCACTACCATTAGCTGGTCTCACTTTGATGATTTTACTAAATTCATAGAAAATTAGGAATTATGCAGTGGTACTCTTATTGTCTTAAGAGAGACTATGTTCGATGCAGGACAAGAACCAGTCGCATATCTTCTAGAACAAAAAAAGTCATGGGCCCAAAGACTTGTGTGCTAATAGCTGGCAAACTGAGAGTATATCTGAAACAAACAACTACACTGATGCGGAGATAAATGGCAGTCATTCACAGGAAAAATACTGAAACCTTAGGATAAAAAGCAACTTCGCACAAAATCTGAAAGAGGCCACTGGAAGCTATAACTGAAGGAAGGTCCTTACTGAGGAACAAATAACCAAATATGCCATGGCATTGTATGTTTTAGGTTCAAATACCTAATTTTGATAGAAATAACTAAAACAGATGTATCTTATAACTAGCAGTTTGGTAAGACTAAAACGTGGATGTTATTTTGACATAAATAAGAAAAAGGCATTCACGTAAGCTTCTAAATGGGATTTTATTCATTCTCCACCTTCAATTGAGCAATGACTTGGCATAGCTACATATGTAGTAGTCAGGCCAAATGCAACTTGTTTTAAAGGTTTGTTGTAAATAAATGCAATGCAAAATTCATTACACAAATATATTCTAAAAATAAATTTGATTTTTTATCCACATTTCACAAACAAGAATTATTGGTACAAGGGATAAAAGATGGCGACCGATACTTGTCCTTCGAGCTGCGCTATGTGATCTTAAGCCACACATTGAGAAATTATACATCTAGTCATCACCTTGTTTAGGGTGTCACAAAACCGAACTCTAAAACAAACGACTAAGGAAATCATCATGGAGACAATTTGACAGATATAATGATACTGTAGCTTATAAGCATATAAGAGCACGAAAATCCAATTCGGTGCCCAGGTCTAGATTAACCCAGTGAACAGTAACATGACAAAAAAACAACAACAACAACAACAACAAAGCCTTTAGTCCCAAACAAGTTGGGGTAGGCTAGAGGTGAAACCCATAAGATCTCGCAACCAACTCATGGCTCTGGCACATGGATAGCAAGCTTCCACGCACCCCTGTCCATAGCTAGCTCTTTGTCGATACTCCAATCCTTCAGGTCTCTCTTAACGGACTCCTCCCATGTCAAAATCGGTCGACCCCGCCCTCTCTTGACATTCTCCGCACGCTTTAGCCGTCCGCTATGCACTGGAGCTTCTGGAGGCCTGCGCTGAATATGCCCAAACCATCTCAAACGATGTTGGACAAGCTTCTCCTCAATTGGTGCTACCCCAACTCTATCTCGTATATCATCATTCCGGACTCGATCCTTCCTCGTGTGGCCACACATCCATCTCAACATACGCATCTCCGCCACACCTAACTGTTGAACATGCCGCCTTTTAGTCGGCCAACACTCCGCGCCATACAACATTGCGGGTCGAACCGCCGTCCTGTAGAACTTGCCTTTTACCTTTTGTGGCACTCTCTTGTCACAGAGAATGCCAGAAGCTTGGCGCCACTTCATCCATCCGGCTTTGATTCGATGGTTCACATCTTCATCAATACCCCCATCCTCCTGCAACATTGACCCCAAATACCGAAAGGTGTCCTTCCGAGGTACCACCTGGCCATCAAGGCTAACCTCCTCCTCCTCACAGCTAGTAGTACTGAAACCGCACATCATGTACTCGGTTTTAGTTCTACTAAGCCTAAACCCTTTCGATTCCAAGGTTTGTCTCCATAACTCTAACTTCCTATTTACCCCCGTCCGACTATCGTCAACTAGCACCACATCATCCGCAAAGAGCATACACCATGGGATATCTCCTTGTATACCCCTTGTGACCTCATCCATCACCAATGCAAAAAGATAAGGGCTCAAAGCTGACCCCTGATGCAGTCCTATCTTAATCGGGAAGTCATCGGTGTCGACATCACTTGTTCGAACACTTGTCACAACATTATTGTACATGTCCTTGATGAGGGTAATGTACTTTGCTGGGACTTTGTGTTTCTCCAAGGCCCACCACATGACATTCCGCGGTATCTTATCATAGGCCTTCTCCAAGTCAATGAACACCATATGCAAGTCCTTCTTATGCTCCCTACATCTCTCCATAAGTTGTCGTACCAAGAAAATGGCTTCCATGGTCGACCTCCCAGGCATGAAACCAAACTGATTTTTGGTCACGCTTGTCATTCTTCTTAAGCGGTGCTCAATGACTCTCTCCCATAGCTTCATTGTATGGCTCATCAGCTTAATTCCACGGTAATTAGTACAACTCTGAACATCCCCCTTGTTCTTGAAGATTGGTACTAATATACTCCGTCTCCATTCTTCTGGCATCTTGTTTGCCCGAAAAATGAGGTTGAAAAGCTTGGTTAGCCATACTATCGCTATGTCCCCGAGACCTTTCCACACCTCAATGGGGATACAATCAGGGCCCATCGCCTTGCCTCCTTTCATCCTTTTTAAAAATCATTTTTTTTGCTTCGAAGATGTTTGAGTGCAGGATGTGCGTGCAAAATTTTATCCTGTTTGGACATTTGTGGAGCTCGTGGCAAAAAGAGAAAACCGGACAAAACAGTGCGTGAACAGTAACCTTACTCACAGAGCCGAATTTTGTCTTTTTTGTCGCGCGCTCCTCAAATGTCGAAACTTCACCAAATTTTGCATAAACATCACACACACAAGCATCTTGCTTGCAGAAGAAAGAATCAGAATTTTTTAATTTTTTCCTATTTTTTATGAATTTTTTTATTTTGCCCGGGCACTGAAATGCCGCTCTGGATAAGAGCAAAGCTACGGAGCAAATCTTTGCATAAACAGTGTAGGAGTCTCACACAATTTGTTACAAGAAAACCAAACAGTACAAAAATACACTGTTGGGCAAACAAAGCTACTCGGCAAATATCTTTCCCATCTACCCTACACTTGAGCAAACTTTGAGATGAGCTAGCAGATAGGACAACTCCCTTGTGTGTGGAATAGAAACATGTGAAGAGAAGAAAGAAAACAAAAGGAGATATGGTGCCTCAACCAAAGTTCAAAAAAGCGCTAGGCGCTAATTATGCGTTTGGGCACCTACTTGCGCTTTTCTAGCTTAGGCATGATTAGGCGAAATTAGGCGCAATTAGGCGTTAGTACTGTAACGTGAAGAAATAAGCTAGATGGGCTGGGCTAGCCCACTAAACCATAGGCCCATCTTCATATCCTCCTACTAAAAGCTCTCGTCTGCTGCAGTCGATAGGAAATTTAGGTTTCCTCCTCACGCCGCCTCCCCCCCTCGTCCTTTCTGTCTCGTTGCACGAGGCTGCCTCCCTCCCTCTTCCTCTGTCCCTTGTCGGAGAAGCTCGATCCCTCGCCGGAGAAGCTCAATCCCTCGCCGGAGAAGCTCGATTTGTCGTCGGGGCAGTTGAATCCCTCGTCGGCGAGGATGAATCCTCGCAGGGGAGGTCGAATCCTCGCCGGGGAGACTGATTTCTCACCTCAGAAAGCTATTCCTCGCCGGAGAGGCTGATTTCTCGCCGGAGGACCTCGCCGGCCGCTTTTTTGAGCGCCTAGGGCCAAAGCGAGGCGCTATGCCAACGCCCAGCGCTTAAGCGCGCCTAGGCGAGCGCCTAATAGCGCCTTCTTGAACAGTGGCCTCAACACTGACTTCCAATTTATGAACCTCAATACTGAACACTACACATGGTCGCAGCAGTGCATTTTCTGTAATGCTATCACCACCAACAGTTTTTTAACATTAATAACCTATTTGTTTGCTTCAGCATATCAACATCTTTAAGGTCCTGAACCACATTTTCAGTAGCAAGGATCTGCCTTTTGAAAACAAAAACAAACCTAATCATGCGCAGGGGTCTAGATTAAAGATTCACTTCAGGCTCTTAAAACCAAACTGGTACTCTGATCAGTTTAACCGAAGTAGTTGAATGCAAAGTTCCTGATATGGACAAACATATACGAATCATAAGGAAGCATCGGTGCACAGGTATAAAACTACAACAGGCTAAAAACAGAATCTTTACTGTGGCCCGCAAACTATTTCTAAAATCTCTGGTATGCCAATCTAACATTTTGATGACAACATGCAGCTTTCAAAAGCGAGTATAGGGTTAAAAAAAAGCTGAACTTCAGACTAAAAAACGAAGCTATTCCCTTGAATCAGTTGAACATTTAACAATATCATTATCCAATTAATACCACTGAAACAACTATACAATGTTCATCATCACAAGAAACGACAGTATTTTCTATTGTCTGGCATCAAGGAAGACAATAAATTACGATGTAAGAAGCTTTTCTGAGCTGAACACTGAACGTGCAAGGTTGAAATCAAATTAGCAGATGCAGAAGTAATACAAAAGTGAAACTGAGTTCTGGGAAGTTTGTCGACATACCAAATAACACATTCTTCGGCAAACGGATCTTGTCATATAGCCATTTACTGATTTACATCAGACCCCATGAAAGCCAGGAAAATGGTGAGCATTAGAAATAACCGTGACATTTCCAGTGACATCTGTGAGTAGGCAACACAAAGTGAAATTGTGAATGAGTACATATACTATTTGAAAGCCATGAAAGGGCATGCAACTATCTAAGAAATTAACTGACTACACCAAGCAATAACACTCTCTGGTGCACCACTTGATTGAGGAAAAAAACAAAAATGAGTCAGGCTGAACACGAATATAAATAAGTTCAGTACAGTATGATGTTCTTTAAGTTGATGCCATATATGATGCTTATGAGTTATGAGGGAGGTGACCACCCGATCATTGCATTCCCCACCTGAGAAGAAAAATAAAGCCATCCTTCCAAGTGCTTACACTTGAATAAAAATCAGAATCAGCGTATGACAAAAGAGCTTATAATGTAAACAAAAAAGAACCCTGGATTCATAGCAGCTTCAAATGGGGAGGTGGAATAGTAAGAATACAAAAAGAAGAAATCTTCCTCCACCACCTCTTTGAAAGTGCACTTTGGAGCAAGAGCTATCATTGAAAAAATTGGGAGCATTGTAGCATAAATGCCTACATATACTAATTTCAATGTTAAGCGCTTCAGACACATAGATAGCCTAAAAGGAGCAGTTTCGGTTTATCTATATCGAGAAACGAACAAAAGATTCATCTACAAATAGCAAAAGAACCCCGGATAAATCTGCCCCCATCATCGCCAAAGAAAGAAGAAAGTACCAAACAAACTAAGAAAGGCAACAAAACATCCTACGAATCTAGCTAGATATGAGCATCTATTGGATAGGAACAAACAAAAATTCACATGCAAAAACTTAACCGAGGTAGCCAACAAACCTAAAAGGACAACAAAGAATCTCCTTTCTTGGAGCCCAGCTAGACGTAGACATCTCTTAAACCAAATTTGCAGGAACCTAGCTACATGAATATATGAGCAAGTCATAAACCAATTAAAGAGTGTAGAAACCAATTTTACAGTACAGTTCAGCAAATAAAGATGGCTCATTACTGTATGGACAAGCTCCATCAATCAGAAAATCAAGGTAGAAGATCTATGAACTAAAGTCTTCATAACTCTTTGCTGGGCAAATTACCTTAAAATCAACAATAATAGATGGTTGCACACCTGGAATTTGAGATGTGTTTCCACTGGAGCACTTCCTGCGAAAATAAAGAACACCATACCATGATAAAACAATGTAAATCCAGATCTTTCATGGTTTTTTGTTCGACGCCCAAGCAGTCCCAAATCCTTCATGGTTTGCTTGCTGAGAGAGAGAGAGAGAGAGAGAGAGAGAGAGAGAGAGAGATGAATCTGGACGTCTAGCCGCCCATGAATGATAGGCACGCTACCGCTGCCGTCAGGCATCTGGGCAGCTAGAGGCGAAGAGGAGGATGGTGGCAGTAAGGGGTCGCGGAGGAGACCGGCGTCACGTCCGGAGGCAGCGACGCATTGAGGAGGCGTCATTGAGCATGGATGCGGCCGAGGTGGACCTCGACGGCCGCAGGCAGGAAGAGGATGGGGCTCAAGTGAGGGATGTGGCGGCTTAGGGTTTTCACCACATAGGGAAAAAGGTTACCCTGTTTGTGAATGTGTAAATATATAAGCTGGCTAGAAAAAGACGGAGATGCCCCTTCAGCGGGACAAAATAACGCATGGTGCCATCGCTTCGATGCTAGCCGTCAAGCGAAAAGATCCTACGGCCACCATTGCAAACGAATCAAGAATTGAGATTAGATGTGTGGTCCTTGGAAGATATAAACATCCTGGCTGGAGATATTCTGAATGTGCTGTGTATTGCTTTTGGAAGGATGGGCTATGCCTGAGTGTCCAAGGTACATGACATAAGATGATGATATTTACTAACAATACTGCAGTACTTTGCAAACAAAATGGTATAAGGATAGAAACTGTATCCATGATAATACAAGCACGAGAATAAGGATCTCACAAGAATGTCATCAAACAGGAATCTCATGGGACAAGTTGCAGCCAAACACAACAGTTTCTCACTCCAACAAAAGCAAATAAACAAGGGATTGACTTGAGCCAGATAAACATCTTGTTAATATAAATAGGCAAAATAAAAAGATAACCAAACTTCATGATTCCTGATACTTGATCTGGTGCTTCCATATTGCCCCTCCCTGCCAAACAAACCAATTTAAAACTTAGTTGAACTGGATGTATTGCTGATCATCTTAATAAATAAGATAAGATAGGTGAAACATGAACAATTTGGGAGCAGCAAGTAGTAAAATCACCTAACTAACAGGACATGGCTTCAGAAGTTGGCTTGGCTGGGAAGTCCAAGCAAGATCGCCCTCAGCATTGCCGGACATAGCAAGAAGACAACCAATGCTGGCGTCCGTGAGAGAGATAGGCGTGCAGTTAAAAGTCTTGATACTCATATCAACACGGACCCAGAAGCTCGGCGTGGATGGAAAGCAGAACTCCGGGTCCTGGTACATGTACTCACCCAGTGCAAAGTAGATGACACGGTCTTCCTGCATGCTGAGGAAGGGGTACATGGGTGCCATGGAGGTCGGCAGGTGGTTCCCTTTGAAAGCCCCATCTTCGCGCAGGCTCCCAAACTTGAGCTCGTAGTCTAAATCCCAACTCATATCTTCCTTGAGTTTCCAGACCCTCACCATGCGGTCATCCGCAAGATCCACACGCTCAAGGAAGCCGGTGATGGAGACAAACTTGATGGAGTCCCCGACACAGCCCACGGCTCGAAAGGCCCTCACCTCTGGTATGTAGTCTCTGCAGCCGAGGTAACTCTCGCACCCCACAGGCAGGCCTAGGGGAGCGGACGTCCACGGAACGCTGGCCGGAGAGAAGATCAACGCAGTCACAGTACATGCCACCAAGCAAGAGATCCACCCAGTAACCACGGCCACGGTGGGAAAACACATCTTCAGCAAGGAAGTCGCTTTTCTCAGCGAGCAGATGGTCGGGGAAATTAGTGAACTTCGCAATCTCCCACTGAGACTTGGATGAGGACCCCGACACGAAGAGAACAGGCTGCCGTCCAGGACAGCCTATGACGTAGACGGTCCCGGGAAAGACCAGGGCGTAGGAGCTGATGTCGTCGTCCCGGCGGCGCGCAACAAGAACACGGGACGTAAGGACGGAAGGGGGTGTGCTGGGCGCAGACGGGATCATGAGGAGCGATCTGTCAATTGCGTTGTAGATGAGATAGATACCCCGGGGGTAAACTTTAGGAAAGGAAGTTGTCATGATAATCAGGTTCTTGTCGACGGCATGGATACAAGTGGAGAACGGGCGGACGCCTCGGAGGGTCAGGCGGGACAGATCTGGCGCACCAGCAAGGTCTGCTTCTAGCGCCAGGCCCCGCATGAGCGCATCGCAATCGAGGTCCGCAGGGAACCCGAACGCCCTCTTGGCTCCAGAGGACAGCAAAGTCTTCTTGTTGTCGGCTGTTTCGCCGCCGGGGAGATACGTGCCCACGAAGGGATCCAGGAGGAAAAGGGAAGGCGAGGGCGGAGTCATGACTGAAGTTTCGACGGCTGATCTGTTGGTGCGTGTGTCGTGGGGGTGGGGGTGGGGGACGGGGCAGGATATTGATGGAGAAGTCGGCGGCGGTGGTGGCGGCGGCGGCGGCGGCGGTGGTGGCGGCGGCGGCGGGGAGGATGATGAGGAGACGCGGGGGAGGACGGGGGCAAGGGCAAGCAAAGCACGATCTCTAACCGGGGGCGGTTTCTCGACTCTTTCTTTCTTCTTTTCTTCTTCTTCTTCTTCTTTCTTTCCTCTTCCTGCTGGAATTGGGTCAGGAGTCGACCAGTTTCTTTTAAAGAAGTTCACCAGTTCATTATGAAAAATTTATATATAACTACGTGTGCCTTCAAAAGTGAAAATTTATGTGTGGAAAACTTTGCTTGGAGCTCTTCCATGTCAAGGAGTCTTAGCGAGCAGACACATAATTTCGAGTTCTCACTTCCCCTTATGCAGTTCAGATTGTGAAAGCATCTGGCATGTTTTGTTCTTGTGCCCTCGAGTACAGAAGGTGTGGCGTTTACTAGGTATGGCAGCGGTGGTGAATGAGGTATGCATGGTGGAAAGAGAGGGTGGCTCGGTGATGGCTGGCCTCCTCTTGTCCAAGAATCCAACTAAGGCATTGGTTAATGATGTTCACCGCAATGACCTTGTTACCACGGCTGTGTGGTACTTGTGGTGGGAACGATGCAGATATACACACGGCGAGCAACTGTACGCGCCTACCAGATCGGCGCAAGCAATATCGACACTTGCAAAAAATTACTCAAGAGCAAAATTCAAGCACAACAGAATTAGGAGACATGGCTGGGAGAAACCACAGAAGGCACAATCAAGCCGAATGTGGACACATGTTTCGACATTGAAAGTGGCACTGGCGCAGGTGCTATACTTCGAGACCACTCTGGTTTCTTCGTGGCGACATCTTGCAGCAACATCCCTTTTGTTGAAGAAGCGGCTACGGTGGAAGCACGAGGCTTAAGAGATGGACTTCTCCTCGCAAGTGAAACGGGATGCAACAAGGTATGCATAGAAGGTAATTGCATGGAAGTCATTGAAATCATGCAGAACGGGGGGAAATTCGCTTGGACCGGCAGCAGCAATTTATGAAGAATACTCTTTCTTAGCTCGTAATTTTATTTCTATATTTTTTTCTCATTGTCCTAGGGAAGCTAATATGGCGGCAGATTTGTTGGCTAGGAATTCGGAGGTATCTCGAACTATTATGTGGAAATCAGAGCCTCCAGATTTTCTGCTTGATGTATTGACAAATGATGTATCGTTGTTTTCACATGAAATATAACCCGCCATGATGGCTTTTCCCTAATATATATAACTTTTTTTATAAAAGGTGCTAGTGTACCCGCACCTCTCCGAAACACAGAGTGACAAATCCTAATCTCGATCTATGCCAGCCCAACAAATACCTTTGGAGACACTTGTAGAGCATCTTTATAATCACCCATTTACGTTGTGACGTTTGATAGCACACAAAGTGTTCCTCCGGTATTCGGGAGTTGCATAATCTCATAGTCTGAGGAACATGTATAAGTCATGAAGAAAGCAGTAGCAATGAAACTGTAACGATCATAATGCTAAGCTAACGAATGGGTCTTGTCCATCACATCATTCTCCTAATGATGTGATCCCGTTCATCAAATGACAACACATGTCTATGGTTAGGAAACATAACTATTTTTGACAAACAAGCTAGTCAAGTAGAGGCATACTAGGGACACTTATGTTTTCTCTATGTATTCACACATTTACTAAGTTTCTGGTTAATACAATCTAGCATGAATAATAAACATTTATCATGAAATAAGGAAATAAATAAGAACTTTATTATTGCCTCTAGGGCATATTTTCTTTAGTCTCCCACTTGCACTAGAGTCAATAATCTAGTTCACATCGCCATGTGATTAACACCAATAGTTCATATCTTTATGTGATTAACACCCATAGTTCACATCGCCATGTGACCAACACTCAAAAGGTTTACTAGAGTCAATAATCTAGTTCACATCGCTATGTGATTAACACCCAAGAGTAATAAGGTATGATCATATTTTGCTCGTGAGAGAAATTTTTAGTCTACGGGTCTGCAACATTCAGATCCGTATGTATTTTACAAATTTCTATGTCTACAATACTCTGCACGGAGCTACTCTAACTAATTGCTCCCACTTTCAATATGTATCTAAATCGAGACTTAGATTCATCCAGGTCAGTGTCAAAGCTTGCATCAACGTAACTCTTTATGACAAACTCGTTGTCACTTCCATAACCGAGAAACATTTCCTTATTCCACTAAGGATAATTTTGACCGTTGTCCAGTGATCCACACCTGGATCACTATTGTACCCTCTTGCCAAACTCATGGCGAGGTACACAATAGGTCTGGTACACAGTATAGCATAATTTATAGAACCTATGACTGAGGCATAGGGAATGACTTTTCATTCTCTTTCTATTTTCTGTCGTGATCGGGTTTTGAGTCTTTACTCAACTTCACACCTTGCAACACATGCAAGAACTCCTTCTTTGATTGTTCCATTTTGAACTACTTCAAAAACTTGTCAAGGTATGTACTCATTAAAAAAATTATCAAGCGTCTTGATCTATCTCTATAGATCTTGATGCTCAATATGTAAGCAGCTTCACCGAGGTCTTTCTTTGAAAAACTCCTTTCAAACACTCCTTTATGCTTTCCAGAAAATTCTACATTATTTCGATCAACAATATGTTATTCACATATACTTGTCAGAAATGTTGTAGTGCTCTCACTCACTTTCTTGTAAATACAGGCTTCACCGCAAGTTTGTATAAACCATATGCTTTGATCATACTATCAAAACGTTTATTCCAACTCTAAGAGGCTTGCATCAGTCCATAAATGGATCGCTGGCGCTTGCACACTTTATTAGCACCCTTTGCATCGACAAAACCTTCTAGTTGCATCATATACAACTCTTCTTCCAGAAATCCATTCAGGGATGCAGTTTTTACATCCATTTGCCAAATTTCATAATTATAAAATGCGACAATTGCTAACATGATTCGGACAGAGTTAAACATCGCTACGGGTGAGAAAGTCTCATCGTAGTCAACTCCTTAAAATTGTTGAAAACCTTTTGCAACAAGTCGAACTTTGTAGACAGCAACATTACCGTCAACGTCGGTCTTCTTTTTGAAGATCCATTTATTTTCTACGGCTTGCCGATCATCGGGAAAATCCACCAAAGTCCACACTTTGTTCTCATACATGGATCCCATCTCAGATTTCATGGCCTCAAGCCATTTCGTGGAATCTGGGCTTACCATCGCTTCCTCATAGTTCGCAGGTTCACCATGGTCTAGTAACATGACTTCCAGAACAAGATTACCATATCACTCTAGTGCGGACCGTACTCTGGAAGACCTACGAGGTTCTGTAGTAACTTGATCTGAAGTTTCATGATCATCATCATTAGCTTCCTCACTAATTGGTGTAGGAATCACTGGGACTAATTTCTGTGATAAACTACTTTCCAATTCGAGAGAAGGTACAATTACCTCATCAAGTTATACTTTCCTCCCACTCACTTCTTTCGAGAGAAACTCCTTCTCTAGAAAGGATCCATTCTTAGCAATGAATATTTTGCCTTCGGATCTGTGATAGAAGGTGTACCCAACAATTTTCTTTGGGTATCCTATGAAGATGCACTTCTCCGATTTGGGTTTGAGCTTATCAGGTTGAAGTTTTTCACATAAGTATCGCAGCCCCAAACTTTAAGAAACGACAATTTAGATTTCTTACTAAACCATAGTTCATATGGTATAGTCTCAACGGATTTAGATGTTGCCCTATTTAACGTGAATGCGGCTGTCTCTAATGCATAACCCCAAAATGTTAAATCGGTAAGAGACATCAAAGATCACACCATATCTAATAAAGTGCGGTTATGACGTTCGGACACACCATTACGCTGTGGTGTTTCAGGTAGCGTGAGTTGTGAAACTATTCCACATTGTTTCAAATGAAGACCAAACTCGTAACTCAAATATTCGTCTCCACGATCAGATCATAGATACTTTATTTTCTTGTTACGATGATTTTTCCACTTCACTCTGAAATTCTTTGAACTTTTCAAATGTTTTACACTTAAGTTTCATTAAGTAGATATACCCATATCTGCTCAAATCATCTATGAAGGTCAGAAAATAACGATACCCTCCGCGAGCCTCAGCACTCATCGGACCGCATACATCAGTATGTATTATTTCCAATTAGTCAGTTGCTCGCTCCATTGTTCCGGAGAACGAAGTTTTAGTCATCTTGCCCATGAGGCATGGTTCGCAAGCATCAAGTGATTCATAATCAAGTGATTCCAAAAGTCCATCAGCATGGAGTTTCTTCATGCGCTTTACACAAATATGACCTAAACGACAGTACCACATATAAGTTGCATTATCATTATTAACTTTGCATCTTTTGGCTTCAATATTATGAATATGTGTATCACTATGATCGAGATTCAATAAACCATTTATATTGAGTGTATGGCCATAGAAGGTTTTATTCATGTAAATAGAACAACAATTATTGTTTGACTTAAACTAGTACAAATGCCTGTGCGTTGCAGTGGGCAAAAAATGTGCACTTCATGTGCCATTTCTTATATCCAATGCTGATAAACCTCACTAAACACTCTTATTTATGTTCAGAGCTTGAAGTGTGGACATGAAGAACCAACGTAGCTTCCTTCGTCTGTTGGAAGAGTAGAGGTGCATGAAATAGTATGTGAATTGGTTATATGTTTTGCTTTTAAAAAACACAAATATTTCTTTATTTTTTAAGAAATAGAACATTTTATTGTTTTTATTAGAAGTGGAACATGTTTTGAAGCCGAACATTTTATAAACATGTGATTTTTTTAATTTGTTTAATGATTTTGTGAACAATTATAAATGTTTTTAAATTGGAATCATTTTTTGGGAATTTTCAGCATTTCTTAAAAAGCTTGAACATATTTAAGACATGAATATTTTTTTTGAAACCAGGAACATTTAGAAGCCCTCATTATCTTAAAATAACACACGCTCAATGCTGGTAAATAAAAAAGGATTCTTGGTGTCTAGACCATGGAGTATAGAGTTAATAAAGTCGTAGTGGTTTCCTTTGATGACACCTCCTTTAGCTTAGCACTATCACCGGGTGGAAGAGTGGTGCATTTATTTTTAGTGGGACATACAAACATTGGAATGTTCTATACTAACCGAGTGTTTAATAACTAATCCAAAAGCTTATTTCAGAATTTTCAAAACATTTGAATGCAAAATGATTGTTACTATCTTGGATTTTTTAGAGACAATTGTTTGTTTGGTTTGGAAGAGTTTACTTTTTTCATAGCAAATATGCATGTGCGTTGCAACAGGAGAGAAAATTGATGTGTCCACCAGAACACCCATCAGTGTAGCATGGCAGGGGCAAGGAGGCGCATGCATATGGATTGGTCAGTTTCACTTTGACCCTGAGAACCAACCTCTAGTTGGATGGTTTGGAGGGCGGTGGTAGCCCAATATCAGCAGGAATTAAAACCTAGCTTTGACGCTTTCATGTCTCACAAAGGCGAAAAAATATTTTAGTGGATGGCGATTTCATGTCGATAGCGAGACACTTGTGGTGTGTTCATCAATCTCAAGACCCGACGGCTCAGTCTCTCTAGGGTTTAGTGTATGTACGTGTTTGTGAGTCTGCGTCTGTACTTTGTATGCATCAATTTAATGTGTCATGTGTTGTACCACAAGGAGGAAATCATCTCATGTTCTTAGTGACTTATTCATGTTGCCACTTTTCATGTTTACCACCGTCGTCAATGATGATACGATTTTGGGTGTCCGCAATTCGGAAATAATTAATGAACCTACATTCATGTCCTTCGATGTTGCCTCAATCAACATCACACTATCACCGGATGTGAGAGTAGTGGTGCATTGAAGTGGGATTGTGAATATACAGTTATTTGTTCATATTCGAAAGCAAAAAGGTTTTTGCTATGTTGATTTTCTTTTTAGAAAATGTTGGTTGTTTGGTTTGTCAAAATATATTATGTTCCTTTTTTTGCACTTCTTGGACTTGGCCCAGACACAAGCTTCTCGTGTATTGTATGGTCTTTCGTGAAAAAACACATGCACTTCAGAGAGTCAAAAACGGCGTGCTTGCGTCTCTTTCTGTTCCGCATCACAATAACAAAGAAAAGTTTCCTAGCACATAATCTTAGTGTGCATGTATCCAACGGCTTGCAAAGGTGATCGAGACTATGTTAAATCTCAATTGACTAAGATTTAGCGAATCCTTTTAAAATTAGTAGCTAAAATCATTTAAAAAATATCTACCTAATAATAGCTAGCACAGTGGCCCATGCCATGCGTTGCTACACGCGAAAAACGATGATTGACTTTAAATGCATATTTTCTAATTAGTGCATCTAATTCATTTTTTATAAGTATCAATTTAGTCAAACATATGCCTCTAAGATCCTTCTTGTTCGGCAATACTTTTCTAAAGAAATCTTAGTTTTTGTGACCATATTTATCTTCTGAAGCACACATTTATATACACACGACATACATTTGCAAGTGTTTCTTACCACTCCTATCACCCTTGAGCTAAAATAAGTGGGCCCAGCATAAAATTTCAAATTGGCATATGGGACAACTGAGACCTATAAAGAGTTCATTATGTACGTTAGATATGTATAGTACGGTACATCTAAATAGTTTGCTGAAAAGTCTAAGTGGTAAAGTATAATTTAAACCAATTATCAATCACAAAATTCACAATTATTGTATGTTAGACATTATCAAAGATTAATTTTTTTACAAAATAACGGCGAAACTGCGCACAAAAGATAAATATATCTAATAGAAACTGCATACACAATTGGCTAGCTAGGTTTTCTTCGATAAGTAGAGCTAGCTAGGTATAACGCTAGCTGGCTAATTGCCAAGGCTTGAAATAATTTTTCCCTGCTTCGTACGACCTGCTAGCAGTTGGTCGGACTCCCTTCTTCCGTCTCCCCACCCCACTTCCGGGGTTAATTCCTTCGTTTGGTTTCCACTTCTGCTTATTGACTTCTGACACGACAAGTTTGCCGATGTATAAAAGTCGGTAGAATTGAGTGCAAAGAAGTGAGATGGGACTATTATTTCGGCAGCGACCTAATTTTGCAGAAGATGCAGATCAGCTGAGTTGGCTGTGTCCTTTGGATGGATGGCCTTGGTCATCAGTTTGAGACTGACGGGAAGTATTTTTTGCATCTTTTTTCTTAAAAACGGAAGAATTGTTGACGAGGCCCAGTTCAGTCACGCGGTTGATAGGCAACGATTAACACCGCCCAGTCGAGCGGGATAGGACGGACGAAACATAGCGACTTGTACGAACGATGACATGTTTTTAGATAGCAGAGATTAGTACCATCTCGGGTATAAAAAAATATGGGTAAAGTGGACGGACAACGACAGACGAAAAACAGACGAAATTACGGTGGTAAGAAGCAATAGCCCCTTTATTAGTAGGTATAGATGAATAATCGTATTGCAATAAACATGATCTAATCATATTCATGCTCAACGCAAACATTAAATAACATTTATTTTAGGTTTAACACTAACCCCGAAGATAAAGGGAGTGTGCGATGGTGATCTTATCAACCTTTGGAATCACTTCCAACTCACGTCATCACCTCGCCTTTAACTAGTCTGTGTTTATTTTGCAACTCCCGGTTCGAGTTACTACTCTTAGCAACTGAACCAGTATCAAATACCGAGGGGTTGCTATAAACACTAGTTTAGTACACATCAATAACATGTATATCAAATATATCTTTGTTCACTTTGCCATCATTCTTATCCGCCAAGTATATATGGCAGTTCCACTTCCAGTGACCATTTCCTTTAAAGTAGAAGCACTCAGTTTCAGATTTGGGTCTAGCTTTGGGCTTCTTCATGGAAGTGGCAACTTGCTTGCCATTCTTCTTGAAGTTCCATTTCTATCCCTTGCCCTTTTACTTGAAACTAGTGGTCTCGTCAACCATCAACACTTGATGCTTTTCTTGATTTCTACCTTCGCTGATTTCAGCATCACGAAGAGCTCAGGAATCGTTTTCGTCATCCCTTACATATTATAGTTCATCACGAAGTTCTAGTAACTTAGTGATAGTGACAAGAGAACTTTGTCAATCACTATCTTATCTGGAAGATTAACTCCCACTTGATTCAAGCGATTTTAGTACTCAGACATTCTGAGCACATGCTCACTAGTTGCGCTATTCTCCTCCATCTTGTAGGCAAAATACTTGTCAGAGGTCTCATACCTCTCGACTCGGGCATGAGTCTGAAATACAAATTTCAGCTCTTGGAACATCTTATATGCTCTGTGGTGTTCAAAACGTTTTTAAAGTCCCGATTCTAAGCCGTAAAGCATGGTGCACTAAACTATCAAGTAGTCATCATACCGAGCTTTGCCAAACGTTCATAACATTTGTATCTGCTCCTGCAATAGGTCCGTCACCTAGCGATGCATCAAGGACATAATACTTCTTTGCAGCAATGAGGATAATACTCAGATTACGGACCAAGTCCGCATCATTGCTACTATCATCTTTCATATTATTATTCTCTAGGAACATATCAAAAATAAACGGGGAGCTACATCGCGAGGTATTGATCTACAACATAGATATGCAAAAACTATCAGGACTAAGTTCATGATAAATTAAAGTTCAATTAATCATATTACTTAAGAACTCCCACTTAGATAGACATCCCTCTAGTCATCTAAATGATTACGTGATCCATATCAACAAAACCATGTCCGGTCATCCGTGAGATGGAGTAGTTTTCAATGGTGAACATCTCTATGTTGATCATATCTACTATATGATTCACGCTCGACCTTTCGGTCTTAGTGTTCCGATGCCATATCTGCATATGCTAGGATCGTCAAGTTTAACTCGAGTATTCTGCGTGTGCAAAACTGGCTTGCACCCATTGTATGTGAACGTAGAGCTTATCACACCCGATCATCACGTGGTGTCTCGGCACGATGAACTGTAGCAACGGTGCATACTCAAGGAGAACACTTGTACCTTGAAATTTAGTAAGGGGTCATCTTATAATGCTACCGCCGTACTAAGCAAAATAAGATGCATAAAAGATAAACATCACATCCAATCAAAATATGTGATATGATATGGCCATCATCATCTTGTGCTCATGATCTCCATCACCGAAGTATCGTCATGATCTCCATCGTCACCGGCGCGACACCTTGATCTCCATCGTAGCATCGTTGTCGTCTTGCCAACTATTGCTTCTACGACTATCGCTACCGCTTAGTGATAAAGTAAAACAATTACATGGCGATTGCATTGCATACAATAAAGCGACAACCATATGGCTCCTGCCAGTTGCCGATAACTCTGTTACAAAACATGATCATCTCATACAACAAATTATATCACATCTTGTATTGACCATATCACATCACAGTAAGCCCTGCAAAAACAAGTTAGACGTCTTCTACTTTGTTGTTGCAAGTTTTATGTGGCTGCTACGGGCTTCTAGCAAGAACCGTTCTTACCTACGCATCAAAACCACAATGATTTTTCGTCAAGTGTGCTGTTTTAACCTTCAACAAGGATCGGGCGTAGTCAAACTCAATTCAACTAAAGTTGGAGAAACAGACACCCGCTAGCCACCTGTGTGCGAAGCACGTCGGTAGAACCAGTCTCATGAACGCGGTCATGTAATGTCGGTCCGGGCCGCTTCATCCAACAATACCGCCAAATCAAAGTAAGACGTGGTTGGTAAGCAGTATGACTATTATCGCCCACAACTCTTTGTGTTCTACTTGTGCATATAACATCTACGCATAAACCTGGCTCTGATGCCACTGTTGGGGAACGCATTAATTTCAAAAAAATTCCTACGATCATGCAAGATCTATCTATGAGATGCATAGCAACGAGAGGGGAGAGTATGTCCACGTACCCTCGTAGACCAAAAGCGGAAGTGTTTAGTAACACGGTTGATGTAGTCGAATGTCTTCGGGATCCAACCGATCCAAGCACCGAACATACGACACCTCCGCGTTCAGCACACGTTCAACTCGATGACGTCCCTCGTACTCTTGATCTAGTTGAGGCCGAGGGAGAGTTTTGTCAGCACGACGGCGTGGTGATGGTGATGATGATGTTACTGGCGCAGGGCTTCGCCTAAGCACTATGGTGATATGATCGAGGTGTGTAACTGTGGAGGGGGGCACCGCACACGGCTAAAAGTGTTGGGGAACGTAGTAATTTCAAAAAAATCCTATGCACACGCAAGATCGTGGTGATGCATAGCAACGAGAGGGGAGAGTGTTGTCTACGTACCCTCGTAGACCATCTACGTACCCTCGTAGACCGTAAACGGAAGCGTTTATCAACGCGGTTGATGTAGTCATACACCTTCATGATCCATCCCGATCAAGTACCGAACGTACGGAACCTCCGCATTCAGCACACGTTCAGCTCGATAACGTCCTCGCCTTCTTGATCCATCAAGAGGGGCGAAGTGGTAGATGAGTTCCGACAGCACGACGGAGTGGTGACGGTGTTGGTGAAGAACAATTTCCGCAGGGCTTCGCCTAAGCACTACGAAAACTATGACGGAGAATAAACTAGAGGGGACGGGGTTGCCGGCACACGGCTTGGTGTTTCTTGATGTGTCTTGGGTGCTAGCCCTACCCCTCTATTTATATATTGAGCCTTGGGGGTCGAAACTTGGATTAAAAGCCTCCACAAAGTCGATTTCACCTGAAAGGCAAGAGTCCTTCTCGGACTCCAGGGCCAGACGCCAGGGTTCCCGGCGTCTGGACCCTGGCGTCTGGCCCCTGGACTCCGCAAAACTTCCTTTTGCGCTTTCCAAAAACCTTGTGGTCTTTCTCCTTTGGCCCAAATAAAGTGTTCTCGTTCCCAAACATTTCGGGAAACATCCGGAACCTCTTTCGGTGAATTCCGGAACCCTTCCGGAGACCAAACACTATTATCCCATATATCAATCTTTATCTCCGGACCATTCCGGAGTTCCTCGGCCACCAACATACATAACTCATATAATACTATATCGTCAATGAATGTTAAGCGTGCGGACCCTACGGGTTCGAGAACTATGTAGACATGGCCGAGACACTTCTCTGGTCAATAACCAATAGCGGAACCTGGATGCCCATATTGGCTCCTACATATTCTACGAAGATCTTTATCGGTTGAACCGCATAACAACATACGTTGTTCCCTTTGTCATCGGTATGTTACTTGCCCGAGATTCGATCGTCGGTATCTCAATACCTAGTTCAATCTCGTTACCGGCAAGTCTCTTTACTCGTTGCATAATACATCATTCCGCAACTAACTCATTAGTTAAAATTCTTGCAAGGCATAGTGATGTGTATTACCGAGTGGGCCCAGATATACCTCTTCGACAATCGGAGTGACAAATCCTAATCTCGAAATATGCCAACTCAACAAGTACCTTCGGAGACACCTGTAGAGCACCTTTATAATCACCCAGTTACGTTGTGACGTTTGGTAGCACACAAAGTGTTCCTCCGGTAAACGGGAGTTGCATAATCTCATAGTCATAGGAACATGTATAAGTCATGAAGAAAGCAATAGCAACATACTAAACGATCAAGTGCTGAGCTAACGGAATGGGCAAGTCAATCACATCATTCTCCTAATGATGTGATCCTATTAATCAAATGACAAATCATGTCCATGGCTAGGAAACTCAACCATCTTCGATTAATGAGCTAGTCAAGTAGAGGCATACTAGTGACACTATGTTTGTCTATGTATTCACACATGTATCAGGTTTCCGGTTAATACAATTATAGCATGAATAATAAACATTTATCATGAAATAAGGAAATAAATAATAACTTTATTATTGACTCTAGGGCATATTTCCTTCAGTCTCCCACTTGCACTAGAGTCAATAATCTAGTTCGCATTGCTACCTCTTGAGCTTGCGTTGGATTTCCCCAAAGAGGAGAGGATGATGCAACAGAGTAGCGTAAGTATTTCCCTCAGTTTTTGAGAACCAAAGTATCAATCCAGTAGGAGGCTACGCGCGAGTCCCTCGTACCTACACAAAAACAATAGCTCAACGCAACCAACGCGATTAGGGGTTGTCAATCCCTTCACGGTCACTTACGAAAGTGAGATCTGATAGAGAATATTTTTTGGTATTTTTGATATAAAGATGCAAAGTAAAATAAAAAGCAAAGTAAAAAAGCAAAGCAATAATAAAGTGATGGAAGATTAATATGGTGAGAATAGACCCGGGGGCCATAGATTTCACTAGTGGCTTCTCTCAAGAGCATAAGCATTTCTATGGTCGGTGAACAAATTATTGTTGAGCAATTGACAGAATTGAGCATAGTTATGAGAATATCTAGGTATGATCATGTATATAGGCATCACGTCCGAGACAAGTAGACCGACTCCTGCCTGCATCTACTACTATTACTCCACTCATCGACCACTATCCGGCATGCATCTAGAGTATTAAGTTAATGAAAACAGAGTAACGCCTTAAGCAAGATGACATGATGTAGAGGGATAAATTCATGCAATATGATAAAAACCCCATCTTGTTATCCTCAATGGCAACAATACAATACGTGCCTTGCTGCCCCTTCTGTCACTGGGAAAGGACGCCGCAAGATTGAACCCAAAGCTAAGCACTTCTCCCATTGCAAGAAAAACCAATCTAGTAGGCCAAACCAAACTGATAATTCGAAGAGACTTGCAAAGATAACCAATCATACATAAAAGAATTCAGAGAAGATTCAAATATTGTTCATAGATAATCTTGATCATAAACCCACAATTCATCGGTCTCAACAAACACACCACAAAAAGAAGATTACATCGAATAGATCTCCACGAGAGAGGGGGAGAACATTGTATTGAGATACAAAAAGAGAGAAGAAGCCATCTAGCTACTAACTATGGACCCGAAGGTCTGAGGTAAACTACTCACACTTCATCGGAGAGGCTATGATGATGATGTAGAAGCCCTCTGTGATCGATTCCCCTTCCAGCGGAGCTCCGGAACAGGCACCAAGATGGGATCTCGTGGATACAGAAAGTTGCGGCGGTGGAATTAGGTTTTTGGCTCCGTATCTGATCATTCGGGGGTACGTAGGTATATATAGGAGGAAGAAGTACGTCGGTGGAGCTTCGGGGGGCCCACGAGGCAGGGGTGCACGCCCTAGGGGGGACGCCCTCCACCCTCATGGACACCTCCTGGCTTCCCTGGCATAGGGTCCAAGTCTCCTGGATCATATTCGGTGAGAAAATCGCGTTCCCAAAGGTTTCATTCCGTTTGGACTCCGTTTGATATTCCGTTTCTTCGAAACACTAAAATAGGCCAAAAAAAACAGCAATTCTAGGTTGGGCCTCCGGTTAATAGGTTAGTCCCAAAAGTAATATAAAAGTGGAAAATAAAGCCCAATATGGTCCAAAACAGTAAATAACATAGCATGGATCAATCAAAAATTATAGATACGTTGGAGACTTATCAGGCATCCCCAAGCTTAATTCCTGCTCGTCCTCGAGTAGGTAAATGATAAAAAAGAATTTTTGATGCAGAGTGCTACTTGGCATAATTTCAATGTAATTCTTCTCAATTGTGGTATGAATATTCAGATCCAAAAGATTCAAGATAAAAGTTCATATTGACATAAAAATAATAATAATACTTCAAGCATACTAACAAAGCAATTATGTCTTCTCAAAATAACATGGCCAAAGAAAGCTATCCCTACAAAATCATATAGTCTGGCTATGCTCTATCTTCATCACACAAAATATTTAAATCATTCACAACCCCGGTTTCAGCCAAGCAATTGTTTCATACTTTAGAATTTTCAAACTTTTCAACTTTCACGCAATACATGAGCGTGAGCCATGGACATAGCACTATAGGTGGAATGGTGGTTGTGGAGAAGACAAAAAGGAGGAAGATAGTCTCACATCAACTAGGCGTATCAATGGGCTATGGAGATGCCCATCAATAGATATCAATGTGAGTGAGTAGGGATTGCCATGCAACAGATGCACTAGAGCTATAAGTATATGAAAGCTCAACAAAAGAAACTAAGTGGGTGTGCATCCAACTCGCTTGCTCACGAAGACCTAGGGCAATTTGAGGAAGCCCATCATTGGAATATACAAGCCAAGTTCTATAATGAAAAATTCCCACTAGTATATGAAAGTGACAAAATGAGAGACTCTCTATCATGAAGATCATGGTGCTACTTTGAAGCACAAGTGTGGTAAAAGGATAGTAACATTGTCTCTTCTCTCTTTTTCTCTCATTTTTTTATTTGGGCCTTTTCTCTCTCTTTTTTATGGCCTCTTTTCTTTCTCTTTTTTTTAATTTTTCTTTATTTTTCGTCCGGAGTCTCATCCCGACTTATGGGGAAATCATAGTCTCCATCATCCTTCCCTCACTGGGACAATGCTCTAATAATGATGATCATCACACTTTTATTTACTTACAACTCAACAATTACAACTCGATACTTAGAACAAAATATGACTCTACGTGTATGCCTCCAGCGGTGTACCGGGATATGCAATGATTCATGAGCGACATGTATGAAAGAATTATGAGTGGTGGCTTTGCCACAAATACGATGTCAACTACACGATCATGCTAGCAATATGACAATGATGGAGCGTGTCATAATAAACGGAACGGTGGAAAGTTGCATGGCAATATATCTCGGAATGGCTATGGAAATGCCATAATAGGTAGGTATGGTGGCTGTTTTGAGGAAGGTATATGGTGGGTGTATGATACCGGCGAGAAGTGCGCGGTCTTAGAAAGGCTAGCAATGGTGGAAGGGTGAGAGTGCGTATAATCCATGGACTCAACATTAATCATAAAGAACTTACATACTTATTGCAAAAATTTAGAAGTCATCAAAACAAAATATTGCATGCATGCTCCTAGGGGAAGGGTTGGTAGGAGTTAACCATCGCGCGATCCCGACCTCCACACATAAGGAAGACAATCAATAAATATATCGTGCTCCAACTTCATCACATAACGGTTCACCATACGTGCATCCTACGGGAATCACAAACTTTAACACAAGTATTTTTCAAATTCACAAGTACTCAACTAGCATGACTCTAATATTACTACCTTCATATCTCAAAACAATTATTAAGCATCAAACGTTTCTTAGTATTCAACGCACTCAAAAGAAAGTTTTACAAATCTTGAATACCAAGCATATTAAGATTTTTAGGCAAATTACCATGCTATCAAGACTCTCAAAATAATCTAAGTGAAGCATGAGAGATCAATAGTTTCTTTAAAGCAAATCCACCACCGTGCTCTAAAGTATATAAGTGAAGCACTAGAGCAAAAACTATAACGCTCAAAAGATATAAGTGAAGCACAAAGAGCAAAACTACAAGGCTTAAGAGATATAAGTGAAGCACATAGAGTATTCTAACAAATTCCAATTCATGTATGGCTCTCTCAAAAGGTGTGTACAACAAGGATGATTGTGATAAACTAAAAAGCAAAGACGCAAATAATACAAGACGCTCCAAGAAAAACACATATCATGTGGTGAATAAAAATATAGCTCCAAGTAAAGTTACCGATGGAAGTAGACGAAAGAGGGGATGCCTTCCGGGGCATCCCCAAGCTTTGACTTTTTGGTGTCCTTGGATTATCTTGTAGGTGCCATGGGCATCCCCAAGCTTAGGCTCTTGCCACTACTTGTTCCATAATCTATCAAAAGATTTCACTCAAAACTTGAAAACTTCACAACACCAAAACTCAATAGAAATCTCATGAGCTCCGTTAGCGAAAGAAAACAAAAGACCACTTCAAGGTACTATAATGAACTCATTCTTTATTTATATTGGTGTTAAACCTACTGTATTCCAACTTCTCTATGGATTATAAACTACTAGCCATAGATTCATCAAAATAAGCAAACAACACACGAAAAAACAGAATCTGTCAAAAACAGAACAGTCTGTAGTAATCTGTAACTAACGCAAACTTCTGGAACGTGAAAAATCCAGCCAAAATAGGAAGTTCTAGATATTTATTTATTGATCTACAGCAAAAATAATCAACTAAAAAGCACGTTTCTGTGATTTATGAAAATTATTCTCGTGCATGCAAAGTTTCTATTTTCTGCAGCAGAATCAAATTACTATTACCGTAGGTTATCCTAGCGGTCTTACTTGGCACAAACACTAATTAAAACACAAAAACACATCTAACCAAAGGGAAGATGGATTATTTATTCCTAAACATAAGCAAAAAGCAAAAAACTAAAATAAAATTGGGTTGCCTCCCAACAAGCGCTATTGTGTAACGCCCCTAGCTAGGCATAAAAGCAAGGATAGATCTAGGTATTGCCGTCTTTGGTAGGCAATCCATAAGTGTCTCTCATGATAGATTCATATGGTAATTTTATTTTATTTCTACGGAAGTGTTCCATGCTTTTCCTTAACGGAAATTGGAATCTAATATTCCCTTCCTTCATATCAATAATTGCACCAATCGTTCTAAGAAAAGGTCTACCAAGAATAATAGGACATGAAGGATTGCAATCTATATCAAGAATGATAAAATCTACAGGCACATAATTCCTATTTGCAACAATAAGAACATCATTAATTCTTCCTGTAGGTTTTTTAATAGTGGAATCCGCAAGGTGCAAGTTTATAGAGCAATCATCAAAATCGCGGAAATCTAGCAAATCACACAAAGTTTTGGGATAGTGGAGACACTAGCACCCAAATCACATAAAGCATAAAATTCATGATCCTTAATCTTAATTTTAATAGTTGGTTCCCACTCATCATAAAGCTTTCTAGGGATAGAAACTTCCAACTCAAGTTTTTCTTCGTAAGATTGCATCAAGGCATCAATGATATGTTTAGTAAACGCTTTATTTTGACTATAAGCATGAGGAAAATTTAGCACGGATTGCAACAAGGAAATACAATCAATTAAAGAGCAACTTTCATAATTAAATTCCTTGAAATCCAAAATAGTGGGTTTAGCGACATCTAGGGTTTTGATTTCTTCAATCCCACTTCTATCAATTTTAGCATCAAGATCTAAAAACTCTGAATTTTTGGAACGCCTTCTAGGTAAAGGTGGATCATATTCAGTTTCATCAAGATTCATATTGCAAAACAAAGATTTGATAGGGGACACATCAATAACTTTTAGATCTTCATCTTTATTTTCATAGAAATTGGAAGAACACGCTTTAATAAAGGCATCTTTCGTAGCACACATCCTAGCAGTTCTTTCCTTGCACTCATCAATGGAAATTCTCATGGCTTTGAGAGACTCATTGATATTATGCTTAGGAGGAATAGATCTAAGCTTTAAAGAATCAACATCAAGAGAAATTCTATCAACGTTTCTAGCCAATTCATCAACTTTAAGCAATTTCTCTTCAAGCAAAGCATTGCAATTCTTTTGCGAATTCATAAACTCTTTAACACTAGTCTCAAATTCAGAGGGCATCTTATTAAAATTTCCATAAGAGTTGTTGTAGGAATTTCCATAATTATCAGAAGGATTACTAGGATAAGGCCTAGGATTAAAATTCCCTCTATAAGCGTTGTTACCAAAATTATTCCTACCAACAAAATTCACATCCATAGATTCATTATTATTCTCAATCAAAGTAGACAAAGGCATATCATTAGGATCAGAAGAAACACTCTTAGTAGCAAATAATTTCATAAGTTCATCCATCTTTCCACTCAAAACATTGATTTCTTCTATCGCATGCACTGTTTTATTAGTAGATTTTTCAGTGTGCCATTGAGAATAATTAACCATAATATTATCTAGGAGTTTAGTAGCATCTCCTAAAGTGATTTCCATAAAAGTGCCTCCCGCGGCCGAATCTAAAAGATTTCTAGAACCAAAATTCAATCCGGCATAAATTTTTTGTATAATCATCCACAAATTCAAACCATGAGTAGGACAATTACGTATCATTAATTTCATTCTCTCCCATGCTTGTGCAACATGTTCATGATCAAGTTGCTTAAAATTCATGATATCGTTTCTAAGAGAGATGATCTTAGCGGGAGGAAAATACTTAGAGATAACAGCATCTTTGCACTTGTTCCAAGAATCAATACTATTTTTAGGCAAAGACAAAAACCAAGCTTTAGCACGATCTCTAAGTGAAAAAGGAAATAGCTTCAATTTAACCACATCATTGTCAACATCCCTCTTCTTTTGCATATCACATAAATCAACGAAGCTATTTAGATGACTAGTGGCATTTTCACTAGGAAGGTCGGCGAATTGATCGTTCATAACAAGATTCAACAAAGCAGTATTGATTTCACAAGATACGGTATTGGCAAGAGGAGCAATCGGAGTGCTAAGGAAATCATTATTATTGGTATTGGTAAAGTCACACAATTTGGTATTATGTTGAGCCATCGTGACAAGCAAGCAATCCAACACACGAGCAAACAAAAAGCAAGCGAGAAAAAGGCAAACGGGAAAGAGAGGGCGAATAAAACGGCAAGGGTGAAGTGGGGGAGAGGAAAACGAGAGGCAAATGGCAAATAATGTAATGTGGGAGATAGGGATTGTGATGGGTACTTGGTATGTTGACTTTTGCGAAGACCTCCCCGGCAACGGCGCCAGAAATTCTTCTCGCTACCTCTTGAGCTTGCGTTGGATTTCCCCGAAGAGGAGAGGATGGTGCAGCAGAGTAGCGTAAGTATTTCCCTCAGTTTTTGAGAACCAAGGTATCAGTCCAGTAGGAGGCTACGCGCGAGTCCCTCATACCTACACAAAAACAATAGCTCAACGCAACCAACGCGATTAGGGGTTGTCAATCCCTTCACAGTCACTTACGAAAGTGAGATCTGATAGAGAATATTTTTTTTGGTATTTTTGATATAAAGATGCAAAGTAAAATAAAAAGCAAAGTAAAAAGCAAAGCAATAATAAAGTGATGGAAGATTAATATGATGAGAATAGACCCGGGGGCCATAGATTTCACTAGTGGCTTCTCTCAAGAGCATAAGTATTTCTACGGTCGGTGAACAAATTACTGTTGAGCAATTGACAGAATTGAGCATAGTTATGAGAATATCCAGGTATGATCATGTATATAGGCATCACGTCCGAGACAAGTAGACCGACTCCTGCCTGCATCTACTACTATTACTCCACTCATCGACCGCTATCCAGCATGCATCTAGATTATTAAGTTAATGAAAACAGAGTAACGCCTTAAGCAAGATGACATGATGTAGAGGGATAAATTCATGCAATATGATAAAAACCCCATCTTGTTATCCTCGATGGCAACAATACAATACGTGCCTTGCTGCCCCTTCTGTCACTGGGAAAGGACACCGCAAGATTGAACCCAAAGCTAAGCACTTCTCCCATTGCAAGAAAAAGCAATATAGTAGGCCAAACCAAACTAATAATTCGAAGAGACTTGCAAAGATAACCAATCATACATAAAAGAATTCAGAGAAGATTCAAATATTGTTCATAGATAATCTTGATCATAAACCCACAATTCATTGGTCTCAACAAACACATCGCAAAAAGAAGATTACATCGAATAGATCTCCACGAGAGAGGGGTAGAACATTGTATTGAGATCCAAAAAGAGAGAAGAAGCCATCTAGCTACTAACTATGGACCCGAAGGTCTGAGGTAAACTACTCACACTTCATCGGAGAGGCTATGATGATGATGTAGAAGCCCTCCGTGATCGATTCCCCTTCCGGTGGAGCTCCGGAACAGGCCCCAAGATGGGATCTCATGGATACAGAAAGTTGCGGCGGTGGAATTAGGTTTTTGGCTCCGTATCTGATCGTTCGGGGGTACATAGGTATATATAGGAGGAGGAAGTACGTCGGTGGAGCTTTGGGGGGCCCACGAGGCAGGGGGCGCGCCCTAGGGGGGGGCGCCCTGGGGGGGCGCGCCCTCCACCCTCGTGGCCACCTCATGGCTTCCGTGGCGTAGGGTCCAACTCTCCTGGATCATATTCGGTGAGAAAATGGCGTTCCCGAAGGTTTCATTCCGTTGGACTCCGTTTGATATTCCGTTTCTTCGAAACACTGAAATAGGAAAAAAACAACAATTCTGGGCTGGGCCTCCGGTTAATAGGTTAGTCCCAAAAGTAATATAAAAGTGGAAAATAAAGCCTAATATAGTCCAAAACAGTAAATAATATAGCATGGAGCAATCAAAAATTATAGATACGTTGGAGACGTATCACGCATCGCCATGTGATTTAACATCAACAATTCATATCTTTATGTGGTTAACACCCATAGTTCACATCGACATGTGACCAACACCCAAACGGTTTACTAGAGTCAGTAATCTAGTTCACATCGCTATGTGATTAACACACAAAGAGTACTAAGGTGTGATCATGTTTTGCTTGGGAGATAATTTTTGTCAATAGGTCTGTCACATTCAGATCCGTAAGTATTTTGCAAATTTTTCTATGTCTACAATGCTCTGCACAGAGCTACTCTAGCTAATAGCTCCCACTTTCAATATGTATCTAGATCGAGACTTAGAGTCATCCAGATCGGTGTCAAAGCTTGCATCGACGTAACTCTTTACGACGAACTCTTTATCACGTCCATAACCGAGAAATATTTCCTTATTCCACCAAGAATAATTTTGACCGCTGTCTAGTGATCTACTCTTAGATCACTATTGTACCCTCTTGCCAAACTCTTGGTGAGGTACACAATAGATCTGGTACACAGCATGTCATACTTTATAGAACCTATGGCCGAGGCATAGTGAATGACTTTCATTCTCTTTTTATCTTCTGCCGTGGTCGGGCTTTGAGTCTTACTCAATTTCACACCTTGTAACACATGCAAGAACTCTTTCTTTCACTGTTCCATTTTGAACTACTTCAAAATCTTGTCAAGGTATGTACTCACTGAAAAAACTTATCAAGCGTCTTGATCTATCTCTATAGATCTTGATGCTCGATATGTAAGTAGCTTCACCGAGGTCTTTCTTTGAAAAAATCCTTTCAAATACTCCTTTATGCTTTCCAGAAAATTCTACATTATTTCCGATCAACAATATGTCATTCACATATATTTATTAGAAATGATGTAGTGCTCCCACTCACTTTCTTGTAAATACAGGCTTCACGGCAAGTCTGTATAAAACTATATGCTTTGATCAACTTATCAAAGCGTATATTCCAACTCCAAGATGTTTGCACCAGTCCATAGATGGATCGCTGGAGCTTGCACATTTTGTTAGCACCTTTAGGATTGACAAAACCTTCTGGTTGCATCATATACAACTCTTCTTTAAGAAATCCATTAAGGAATGCTGTTTTGTTTATCCATTTGCCAGAATTCATAAAATGCGGCAATTGCTAACATGATTCGGACAGACTTAAGCATAGATACGAGTGAGAAACTCTCATCGTAGTCAACACCTTGAATTTGTCGAAAACCTTTTGCGACAATTCTAGCTTTGTAGATAGTAACACTACTATCAGCGTCCGTCTTCCTCTTGAAGATCTATTTAATCTCAATGGCTCACCGATCATCGGACAAGTCAATCAAAGTCCACACTTTGTTCTCATACATGGATCCCATCTCAGATTTCATGGCCTCAAGCCATTTCATGGAATTTGGGCTCATCATCGCTTCCTCATAGTTCGTAGGTTCGTCATGGTTTAGTAACATGACTTTCAGAACATGATTACCGTACTACTCTGGTGCGGATCTTACTCTGGATGACCTACGAGGTTCGGTAGTAACTTGATCTGAAGTTACATGATCATCATCATTAGCTTCCTCACTAATTGGTGTAGGAGTCACAGGAACAAATTTCTATGATGAACTACTTTCCAATAAGGGAGCAGGTACAGTTACCTCATCAAGTTCTACTTTCCTCCCACTCACTTCTTTCGAGAGAAACTCCTTCTCTAGAAATGATCCATTCTTAGCAACGAATATTTTGCCTTTGGATCTGTGATTAGAAGGTGTACCCAACAGTCTCCTTTGGGTATCCTATGAAGGCGTATTTCTCCGATTTGGGTTCGAGCTTATCAAGTTGAAACTTTTTCACATAAGCATCGCAACTCCAATTTTTAAGAAATGATAGCTTAGGTTTATTGCTAAACCATAGTTCATACGGTGTCGTCTCAACGGATTTAGATAGTGCCCTATTTAACGTGAATGCAGCTGTCTCTAATGCATAATCCCAAAATGATAGTGGTAAATCGGTAAGAGACATCATAAATCGCACCATATCTAATAAAGTACAGCTATGACATTCGGACACACCATTACACTGTGGTGTTCCAGGTGGCGTGAGTAGTTAAACTATTTCACATTGTTTTAACTGAAGGCCAAATTCATAACTCAAATATTTTACCTCCATGATCATATCATATAAACTTTTATTTTCTTGTTACGATGATTCTCCACTTCACTCTGAAATTCTTTGAACTTTTCAAATGTTTCAGACTTATGTTTCATCAAGTAGATATACCCATATCTGCTTAAATCATCTGCGAAAGTGGGAAAATAACGATACCCGCCGCGAGCCTCAACATTCATCGGACCACATACATCTGGATGTATGATTTCCAACAAATCTGTTGCTCGCTCCATAGTTCCGGAGAACGGTGTTTTAGTCATCTTGCCCATGAGGCATGGTTCGCAAGCATCAAGTGATTCATAATCAAGTGATTCCAAAAGCCCATCAGCATGGAGTTTCTTCATGCGCTTTACACCAATACGACCTAAACGGCAGTGCCACAAATAAGTTGCACTATCATTATTAACTTTGCATCTTTTGGCTTCAATATTATGATATGTGTAACACTACGATCGAGATCCAACAAACCATTTTCATTGGGTGTATGACCATAGAAGGTTTTATTCATGTAAACAGAACAACAATTATTCTCTAACTTAAATGAATAACCGTTTTGCAACAAACATGATCAAATCATATTCATGCTCAACGCAAACACCAAATAACATTTATTTAGGTTCAACACTAATCCCGAAAGTATAGGGAGTGTGCGATGATGATCATATCAATCTTGGAACCACTTCCAACACACATCATCACTTCACCCTTAACTAGTCTCTGTTCATTCTGCAACTCCCGTTTCGAGTTACTAATCTTAGCAACTGAACTAGTATCAAATACTGAGGGGTTGCTATAAACACTAGTAAAGTATACATCAATAAAATGCATATCAAATATACCTTTGTTCACTTTGCCATCCTTCTTATCCGCCAAATACTTGGGGCAGTTCCGCTTCCAGTGACCAGTCCCTTTGCAGTAGAAGCACTTAGTCTCAGGCTTAGGTCCAGACTTGGGCATCTTCACTTGAGCAGCAACTTGCTTACCATTCTTTTTGAAGTTCCCCTTCTTCCCTTTGCCCTTTTCTTGAAACTAGTGGTCTTGTCAACCATCAACACTTGATGTTTTTCTTGATTTCTACCTTCGCCAATTTTAGCATCGCGAAGAGCTTGGGAATTGTTTTCATCATCCCTTGCATATTATAGTTCATCACGAAGTTCTACTAACTTGGTGATGGTGACTAGAGAATTCTGTCAATCACTATCTTATCTGAAAGATTAACTCCCACTTGATTCAAGCGATTGTAGTACCCAGACAATCTGAGCACATGCTCACTGCTTGACCTATTCTCCTCCATCTTTTAGCTATAGAACTTGTTGGAGACTTCATATCTCTCAACTCGGGTATTTGCTTGAAATATTAACTTCAACTCCTGGAACATCTCATATGGTCCACGACGTTCAAAACGTCTTTGAAGTCCTGATTCTAAGCCGTTAAGCATGGTGCACTAAACTATCAAGTAGTCATCATATTGAGCTAGCGAAACGTTCATAACGTCTACATCTGCTCCTGCAATAAGTCTGTCACCTAGCGGTGCATCAAGGACATAATTCTTCTATGCAGCAATGAGGATAAACCTTAGATCACGGACCCAGTCTGCATCATTGCTACTATCATCTTTGAACTTAGTTTTCTCTAGGACCACATATAAAACATAGGGAAGCAACAACGCGAGCTATTGATCTACAACATTATTTGCAAAATACTATCAGGACTAAGTTCATGATAAATTAAAGTTCAATTAATCATATTACTTAAGAACTCCCACTTAGATAGACATCCCTCTAATCATCTAAGTGATCATGTGATCCAAATCAACTAAACCATGTCCGATCATCACGTGAGATGGAGTAGTTTTCAATGGTGAACATCACTATGTTGATCATATCTACTATATGATTCACGCTCGACCTTTCAGTCTCAGTGTTCCGAGGCCATATCTGTATATGCTAGGCTCGTCAAGTTTAACCTGAGTATTCCGCGTGTGCAACTGTTTTGCACCTGTTGTATTTGAACATAGAGCCTATCACACCCGATCATCACGTGGTGTCTCAGGACGAAGAACTTTCGCAACGGTGCATACTTAGGGAGAACACTTATACCTTTGAAATTTAGTGAGAGATCATCTTATAATGCTACCGTCGATCTAAGCAAAATAAGATGCATAAAAGATAAACATCACATGCAATCAATATAAGTATTATGATATGGCCATCATCATCTTGTGCTTGTGATCTCCATCTCTGAAGCACCATCATGATCACCATCGTCACCGGCGCGACACCTTGATCTCCATCATAGCATCGTTGTCGTCTCGCCAACTATTGCTTCTACGACTATCGCTACCGCTTAGTGATAAAGTAAAGCAATTACAGGGCGATTGCATTGCATACAATAAAACGACAACCATATGGCTCCTACCAGTTGCCGATAACTCATTTACAAAACATATCATCTCATACAATAAAATATAGCATCATGCCTTGACGATATCATATCACAACATGCCCTGCAAAAACAAGTTAGACGTCCTCTACTTTGTTGTTGCAAGTTTTACGTGGCTGCTATGGGCTGAGCAAGAACCGTTCTTACCTACGCATCAAAACCACAACGATAGTTCGTCAAGTTAGTGATGTTTTAACCTTCTCAAGGACCGGGCATAGCCACACTCGGTTCAACTAAAGTTGGAGAAACAAACACCCGCCAGCCACCTGTGTGCAAAGCACGTCGGTAGAACCAGTCTCGAGTAAGCGTACGCGTAATGTCGGTCTGGGCCGCTTCATCCAACAATACCGCCGAACCAAAGTATGACATGCTGGTAAGCAGTATGACTTGTATCGCCCACAACTCACTTGTGTTCTACTCGTGCATATAACATCTACGCATAAAACTAGGCTTTGATACCACTGTTGGGGAACATAGTAATTTCAAAAAAAATTGCTACGCACACGCAAGATCATGGTGATGCATAGCAACGAGAGGGGAGAGTGTTGTCTACGTACCCTCGTAGACCATAGGCGGAAGCGTTTATCAACGCGGTTGATGTAGTCGTACACCTTCACGATCCGTCCCGATCAAGTACCGAACGTACGGCACCTCCCCGTTCAGCACACATTCAGCTCGATGACGTCCTCGCCTTCTCAATCCAGCAAGAGAGGCGAAGTAGTAGATGAGTTCCGACAGCACGACGGCGTGGTGACGATGTTGGTGAAGAACAATCTCCGCAGGGCTTCGCCTAAGCACTATGAAAACTATGACGGAGAATAAACTAGAGGGGACGGGGTTGCTGGCACACGGCTTGGTGTTTCTTGATGTGTCTTGGGTGCTAGCCCTACCCCTCTATTTATATGTTGAGCCTTGGGGTCGAAACTTGGAGTAAAAGCCTCCACAAAGTCGGTTTCACCTGAAAGGCAAGAGTCCTTCTCGGACTCCAGGGCCAGACGCCAGGGTTCCCGGCGTCTAGACCCAGACGCCAGGGACCCTGGTGTCTGGCCCCTGGACTCGCAAAACTTCCTTTTGCGCTTTCCAAAAACCTTGTGGGCTTTCCACTTTGGCCCAAATAAAGTGTTCTCGTTCCCAAACATTTCGGTAAACATCCGGAACCTCTTCCGGTGAATTCCGGAACCCTTCCGGAGACCAAACACTATTATCCCATATATCAATCTTTATCTTCGGACCATTCCGGAGTTCCTCGTCATGTCCGTGATCTTATCCGGAACTCCGAACAACATTTGGTCACCAACATACATAACTCATATAATACTATATTGTCAACGAACTTTAAGCGTGCAGACCCTACGGGTTCGAGAACTATGTAGACATGATCGAGACACTTCTCTGGTCAATAACCAATAGCGGAACCTGGATGCCCATATTGGCTCCTACATATTCTACGAAGATCTTTATCGGTCGAACCGCATAACAACATACGTTGTTCCCTTTGTCATCGGTATGTTACTTGCCCGAGATTCGATCGTCGGCATCTCAATACCTAGTTCAATCTCGTTACCGGCAAGTCTCTTTACTCGTTCTGTAATACATCATCCCGCAACTAACTCATTAGTTACAATGCTTGCAAGGCTTATAGTGATGTGTATTACCGAGTGGGCCTAGATATACCTCTTCGACAATTGGAGTGACAAATCCTAATCTCGAAATACGCCAACTCAACAAGTACCTTCGGAGACACCTGTAGAGCACCTTTATAATCACCAGTTATGTTGTGACGTTTGGTAGCACACAAAGTGTTCCTCCGGTAAACGGGAGTTGCATAATCTCATAGTCATAGGAACACGTATAAGTCATGAACAAAGCAATAGCAACATACTAAACGATCTAGTGCTAAGCTAACGGAATGGGTCAAGTCAATCACATCATTCTCCTAATGATGTGATCCCGTTAATCAAATGACAACTCATGTCCATGGCTAGGAAACTCAACCATCTTCGATTAACGAGCTAGTCAAGTAGAGGCATACTAGTGACACTATGTTTGTCTATGTATTCACACATGTATCAGGTTTCCGATTAATACAATTCTAGCAAGAATAATAAACATTTATCATGAAATAAGGAAACAAATAATGACTTTATTATTGCCTCTAGGGCATATTTCCTTCAAAAAGATCAACTTGTGTGTCCTAGGGTGCCCCCTGCCCCCATATGTAAAGGAGGGAGAGGGAGAGGCAGCCGACCCTAGGGGCGCGCGCCAAGGTGTGGAGTCCTACTAGGACTCCCTAGTCCTAGTAGGATTCCACCTCCCACACGGAGTAGGAAAGGGGGAAGGGAGAAGGAGAAGGGTGTAACGCCCCGTGACCGATGTGCCAGGTGTCGTGCAGTTATTCGTTGTTGTTGCCTTGTCATTGCTTGCCTGTCATGCATTGCATATCATGTCATCATGTGCATTTCATTTGCATACGTGTTCGTCTCATGCATCCGAGCATTTTTCCCGTTGTCCGCTTTGCAAGCCGGCGCTCCGTTCTCCTCCGGTGGTCATTTCTACCTTTCTTTCATGTGTGGGGATTAAACATTTCCGGATTGGGCCGAGATTTTCCAAGCGGCCTTGGTTTACTACCGGTAGACCGCCTGTCAAGTTTCGTACCATTTGGACTTCGTATGATACTCCAACGGTTAACCGAGGGACCGAAAAGGCCTCGTGTGTGTTGCAGCCCAACACCCTCCAATTGGCCCAAAACCCACCTAAACCTCTCCATCATCTAGAGCGTTCGATCACGATCGCGTGGCCGAAAACCGCACCTCATTTGGACTCTCCTAGCTCCCTCTACCTATATATATGTGGCTCTCCCCGAAAATTCCGCGCAGATCAAACCCTACCCTAACTTCCCTCCGCGCCGCCGGACATGTCTGTCCGCGCCGGACGCGTTCGCCGGCCACCTACCTCCGGCCAATGAGAGTGGGCCACGTCACCGCCGCCGCCACCTTCAGCCACTCAGCCGCCGCCACCTCATCCAGTGCCCGCGCCCTCTCTCCTCCCGCCGCCGCCGGCCCGCGGGGCATGAGGCCGGCCCGCGCGGGCCCAGATCCGCTGCCGCCTGGCGCCAGTCGCCACCAACCGCCCGCGCCCCCGCGCCTGGACCACCCGCGCGCCGCCGCCCTTTGAGCGCCACGCCGCCTGCCGGCTCCTCGCCGTCGCCAACGAAGCTCGCCGGTGCCCCGCGCCCTCGCCGCTGGGTCTGACGCCGCGCGTTTGCTCGCCGCCGCCCTTTGAGCGCCGCTGCCGCCGGCTGGGTCGCCGCCCTCGCCGGTCCCGCATGTCGTGCCTCCTGCCTCGTCGCCTCCGGCGACCGGAGCATCGCCGGAGTTCGCGCCTCGTCTCGCCGGAGTTTCGGTCCGGCCAGATCTGGACCAGATCCACCAACCCCGCCATCCAAATGCCTCCCCATGTCCCAGATCTAGCCATCCCACACCTCTTCGTCCCGGTTTGACTTTTTCCGAAGGTATAATTTTCACTAAGTCCCAAGAATCCCAGATCCAAGTGCTCATGTTTATCGCATTGTAACTTTGCATCCGTAGCTCCGATTCATGCATATAGCATATCAAAATGTTCATCTCAGAGAGTACATCATTTCATTCCATTGCATCATTTTCATTTGAGTTCATCTTGATGCCCGAAATGCTGTTAGAAGAGGGCTACTTGAGATAATTGTCAGATCTGCTACTCCGTTTAGCTTTTTGTCATTTTTGCCATGATTATTGTGTGCATGATGTGCCCTGATGCTCTACGTATGTTTTGTTAAGGGTTTTGCCATCTTTCCAGAGGTGCAACCTATGTATTTTTGTGATGTGTGTGGTGACTAGCACAAGCTTGCAAAGTGGTGCACTTGTTAATTCTGTTTTCAGGGACTTAGCAATTCCACTAAGTCCTTGATCTGTTTATCTCATGATGCCATATGTTCTTGTTGTTTCCTAGTGATCCGTGCCTCTTTTGAGGATGATCAGTAAGGATGTTTTGTTATTATTGTAGCGCTCTATCCATCCATGTCTTTGTTTGCAATTATGGAGCAACCTAGCTTGAGTCAATCGAGCTCTACTTTTGCTACTTTGTGAATCTGGGCAGATTGTCAACTTGTTTGCAATTTTGCCGATGATGTTGTGGTTGATCCGTGCATGATATGCTATTGTTCTTGCCATGTCTAGATTGAATTTTTTGCCTTCTTGATGGATGTATGCTTGTCTTGCCATGACTTGCACCGTAGTGAGTGCATCGAGCTCGTAAACATGCCTACTTGAGTTATGTTTCAGCATGTGTCAGTTTTCACTAAGTCTGAAACTGATTATGTTTTTGCTATGTTCACATGCTTGCAATTGTATTTTCTGATCCCTTTTGGCTCAAGGTCACTAAGGGACTTTTGTTAAGCTCTTTGAGTAGCTCCATGCCATGATTTACTTTGCCATGTTCAGGCCCTGTAGCATATAGTTTTCATGCTCCAAAGAGTGCTATCTGATCTGAAATTCCAAACAAGTGTTAATTTCACTAAGTACGATATCTGTTTGTCATATGCATTTTTGCCATGCTTGTTTGAACCTGCTAATGGATGAATTGGCCGTAACTCAGTGCTAGACTTTTGTTAAGCATCTTGAATGCATCCCTGCCATGTATTTTGTTGTCATGTTTGGGTGCTGTAGCATGTTCATCTCATTGCATTTAGATGGCTACTTGCTGTAAATCGCAGACCGGTGCCATATTTGAATCGCTTGCCATTTCCAAACCGTAACTCCGGTTCCGGCGTTCTTTATATCGTTTTCAAGCGATTTCATCTCATCTTTCCAGTGGCACACTTGGATTTCCAAGTTGAGGCCGGGTTCATGAATTTCCTGTCATATCTTGCATATGCATCGCATACCGCATCCCGCAAATCATACCATGTTCATGTGTGGTTTTTTTACTATGTTGTGTGCTTCTTTTCCGGTGTTTGCTTCTTCGGGTTGGTTCCGATAACGTCGTGTTTGTGATGACCCATTCGTCTACGTCCGTTTGTCTTCTTCATGGACTCGTTCTTCTTCCTTGCGGGATTTCAGGCAAGATGATCATACCCTCGAAATCACTTCTATCTTTGCTTGCTAGTTGCTCGCTCTTTTGCTATGCCTATGCTGCGATACCTACCACTTGCGTGTCATGCCTTCTATATTGTTGAACCAAGCCTCTAACCCACCTTGTCCTAGCAAACCGTTGTTTGGCTATGTTACCGCTTTGCTCAGCCCCTCTTATAGCGTTGTTAGTTGCAGGTGAAGATTGAAGTTTGTTCCTTGTTGGAACATGGAGATGTTGTTCCCTGTTGGAACATGTTTACTTGTTGGGATATCACTATATATCTTATTTAGTTAATGCATCTATATACTTGGTAAAGGGTGGAAGGCTCGGCCTTATGCCTGGTGTTTTGTTCCACTCTTGCCGCCCTAGTTTCCGTCATATTGGTGTTATGTTCCCGGATTTTTGCGTTCCTTACGCGGTTGGGCTATAATGGGAACCCCTTGACAGTTCGCCTTAAGTAAAGCTCTTCCAGCAATGCCCAACATTGGTTTTACCATTCGCCACCTAGCCTTTTCTTTCCCTTGGGTCGGCCAGCCCAAGGGTCATCTTATTTTACCCCCCCGGGCTAGTGCTCCTCTGAGTGTTGGTCCACCTGTCAGCTACCGGTGGCCACCAGGGGCAACTCTGGGCTGGCCTACGCGTACCTAAGACAATCTGAGTGTGCCCTGAGAAAGAGATATGTGCAGCTCCTATCGGGATTTGTCGGCACATTCGGGCGGTGTTGCTGGTTTAGTTTTACCCTGTCGAAATGTCTTGTTGTACCGGGATACCGAGTCTGATCGGAAGGTCTCGGGTGGAGGTTTATTCCTTCGTTGACCGTGAGAGCTTGTGATGGGCTAAGTTGGGACACCCCTGCAGGGATTTGAACTTTCGAAAGCCGTGCCTGCGGTTATGGGCAGATGGGAATTTGTTAACGTCCGGTTATAGAAAACCTGAAGTTGACCTTAATTAAAATGAATCAACCGCATGTGTAACCGTGATGGTCTCTTTCCGGCAAAGTCCGGGAAGCGAACACGGTTGTTGGAGTTATGCTTGACGTAGGTCGCTATAGGATCACTTCGTGATCATACTTTTATCGACCGTGCTTTGCCTTCTCTTCTCGCTCTCATTTGCGTATGTTAGCCACCATATATGCTAGTCGCTTGCTGGAGCTCCACCTCATACCTTTACCTTACCCATAAGCTTAAATAGTCTTGATCGCGAGGGTGAGAGATTGCTGAGTCCCTGTGGCTCACAGATACTTCCAAAACCAGCTTGCAGGTGCCGATGAGTCCGTGCAGATGACGCAACCAAGTTCAGGAGGAGCTCGATGAAGATCTTGTCCTTTGTGTTGTCTTCTTTCTAGTTGATCAGTAGTGGAGCCCAGTTGGGGTCAATCGGGGACCTTTGTCGCATTTGGGGTTCTTCTTTTATTTTGGTTCTTTAGTCAGACCTTGATTGTTTTTGGATGATGTAATGCTTTATTCATGTATTGTGTGAAGTGGCGATTGTAAGCCAACTATGTACCTCTTTCCCTTATTATATTACATGAGTTTTGTGAAGATTACCTCACTTGCGACATATGCCTTCAATGCAATTATGCCTCTAAGTCGTGCCTCAACACGTGGGAGATATAGTCGCATTGAGGGCGTTACAAGTTGGTAATCAGAGCCTTCCCCGACCTTAGGAGCCCCTTTGCTTGGTTGTTTTTAGCGGCCGAGTTGTGTCTACAAAAATGTTTTGAGTCATTTAGGAATTATATAGCGGAGAGTTTAGGAATTCTTTTTACTCCCCAGTCTCCTCATCGCTCTGGTAAGGCATCCTGACGTAGAGTTTTGACTCTTCTCTTCTCAAATTTCACTAATTTTTTTTAGGATCACGCGGGTATCTTGGAATCATTCCGATGGTTTTGTGACGAGAACATTGTCTTGGTGCCTCCTGTCAGGGGTTTTGTGGAAGTGTCCTGGGGAGTTGAGCTCTGAGGTGTTGTCATCATAATTTTATTGTTGCAGTTCTAGAATACCTGAGTTTAGTACGCCGACATCGAAAATCTCTTTTATGCAGTTCGTTGGTGAGATAACCTCGACGCCACCCAGTACTGGGACGGGAGTTCGGGAGTATCGCCATAACTCGTATAACATATGCTTTTCGAAGGTTGAGGTAGATGATTTCCGAAGGTTTCTTGGTTATGTGTTGAAGGATGGATACAGCTGGATGTAGGATTTGCTAGTTTGGGTGAGATATTATGCTTCCCCTGTATCCCCAACACCTGATTGCATAACCGGAAAGGTTCGGGAGTTCCATAGGTGGGAATTCAAGTAGCTCTTAGGATATCTTTCCGACAGATGTATGATATGAAATTGGGGTTCGACGTCTAGTGGTCCGCCTATTCACGGTCGGTTTTACAGTGGTCTCGTTGTGTCTTAAAGAGTCCTTGGCTATGCCGACTCGGGGACGCTTCGTATGTCATGTGCACTGCCTTGTACATGATGGTGCTGTACGATCAAGCCTGTGTAGGCCCCACCATGAAAACTTCGGACGAAATCTCTATCATATGTTTGTTCTGGCTTATTCTGCAAGCCAATCCTTTGTTTTGTTTTGAGTTGTGGTATTCGAGTTGCTTCGAAGTCAAATGTTGATTCCATACCTTCCACAAATGGTGTTCTCATACTCCGATGTGGATACCAATCCTTTTTTTTGATCATCAAGATTGTCTAATCAATCCTTTTCACCGGTGTGCTTCTCTCCAAGTGGATCCGATCATTTCAACATCCGCAGGATCCAATCTCAGTTTTCATCAATGTTGTTGGCTTCATCCGTCTTCAAGTTGTCTTTGTTTTCCCACCCACCCACCCTTTTTTTTCTTCAAGGATTCAGATTTCTTAGTCACTATCCATTTTATTATGTAAGTCCCTTCATTCTATTTCCTTCAATGTTCTTACCCAGTGATTCTCATGAAGATACTAATACTTGCCTTTTCTTCTCTGGTGGATTTAATTCAAGCTTTGGTATTGAGCATACTCCTTTTCTTTTGCCCAATGCCTTCTCATGACGGTGCAATTCTTAATCATTCACCTCTCGCTATTCTATTGTTCCGGAGTGCTCAAGATATCTCGAAGATTCGTGTTTCCACTCTGCAGTTATTCAATATCTTCGAGGACGTTCTCTCTTTCAAGTCTTTTAATTCAACCGGTGCAACCTCTCTTTAAAATCATTTCAACGGTGTTTCTTTTGAGTGGGCCCTAACCCACAGGTCTTTTCCCAGGAACTTACCTGACTCTTCTTATTTTCCCGGAGCTATACTAAATTCTTTTCGAAGTTTGACGTAAGACTGAGTTATCATCAGTCAAATGCCATCTCCTAGATCTTTCACAATTCTTTTCATTGTTGGCTCAACCTCTTCGTTTTGATTCTTCTGGAGTGTCTAAATAATTCATGGTGGTGTTTCTCATCATCATTCTCAGATTTTGAAGACCGAAGAAGATTTTTCTCTCAATCTTGCTCCATTCTCTTCAAGATTCGTGATTCTAGCTTCTTGCCATCCTCTCATAATTGTTTTCGACTGTGAGATTTCTTTTCTCCTATCCGGAGCAATTCAGGAGTCTTTTTCAGTTTGCTCATCCGGAGACCATCATCTCAAAATTTATTCATTCTCAGCTTTCAGTTATCATTCTCCAATCATACCGGTGCTTCGTTCAAGTGATCTTTATTCGGCTCGTGATCTCGTCGTTCTCATGTATCTAAATCCTCTCAAGCATCTTCGTGTATTTGCTAATTCCAACTGGTGATTCATCCCTTTACTTTGTTTATTTTAATTCTAATGGTGGTTCGTTCAAGAGTTCTCTTACTTATCAATTTATTCGATGTTCCAATCCTACCGGCAGTTCGTTGAAGATTTTCTCAAGTTTATGTTATATCTCTCTTAATCTTTTCTACGAGGATAAGTAATATGTCAAATCCATTGATTGTCATCAATTTAATTGATGAAGGATAAGCATAATGTAATTCTTATTCTTGTTTCATCCAAATGATTAATTCTTATTCGGGAGGCCCTCCAAACTCTCGGTTTCATTGGTTTCATCTTCTCTTTTTTGCCCGGAGTTCCAACCTCTTTCAATTATATTATCACGGAGTTCTCTATCTAAACCATTGCGAGGCTTAAATCTTATTTTTTTCATCATTCAATTATTTCGGATCATTCCTTTATTACCGGAGTTCTTCATGGAGGTTCTACATGATGGTTCATCTAGGATCTATATCCCTTCTCCAAGTGTTCATTGAGATTCTTTTCTAAGGAGCTCAAGCATTCTTCATCTTGGTACCCGGAGTGCAATTCTTTCTTTCGTATCTTTGAAGGTGGTATTATGTCATTCTTGATAATTTGAGTTCATGTTTCATGATTCACATGCTGTCAAGATTGGGATATTTTAAGTCCATCAATCTCGTCATTGGAACTATCTTGGGTTATATTTCACCTAAAGTTTTCCTTAAGGATTGTCGCTCTCATGGTGTTTATCAATGATCCAATTTCTTCATTTATCCTTCCGGTGATATAAGCGTCTCATCTCCTTGTTGATATCAATCCAATCTATCGTTTCCGTTAGTGGCAGAATTTCACCTCATAATTTCGAGATGTTTTCTATAAGCCCACTACAAGCTTACTCTTTTCGTTGTTGTTTTTTTCAACAATTCCGTTCAACCCTTCTCCTAAAGATGCCTTTTCAAGTTCTTTTGTGGCAGAAGTTGGCATTTGCTCCTCCATTCTTTTATTTCAATTATCTATCTTCTATTCTTTTGTTCCAGAGGCCTTGCGATGTTGTTCTTTTCACCCATCATCTCGTTTTGTCAAAGATCATGTTCTTTTCATGCTTATCCATTTAACTGGAGTGTGGTGCCCCTTTGCCCAAGTTCTTATTCAATTCCTTTTCTTTTCAATTGGAGTGCTGCCCGAAGTTGTTCTTCCTTGTTCCTCTTTTCTAACGGAGTGTTCTCAGATTCGTCATCTCCGTTGTATTCTTTCTGGAAATGGCTTAACCTTTTCAAGGTTCTTTAGGTTCTTTGGTTTCACTCGTTTGTCAAAGAAGCAACTTAGTTTTACCTCTTCTCTTTCTCTTCTGTTTTCCCTCCGGTGCCATTCTAGATCTCGGGACGAGATCCTCTCGTAGTGGTGGAGTGTTGTAACGCCTCGTGACCGATGTGCCAGGTGTCGTGCAGTTATTCGCTGTTGTTGCCTTGTCATTGCTTGCCTATCATGCATTGCATATCATGTCATCATGTGCATTTCATTTGCATACGTGTTCGTCTCATGCATCCGAGCATTTTTCCTGTTGTCCGTTTTGTAATCTGGCGCTCCGTTCTCCTCCGGTGGTCATTTCTACCTTTCTTTCATGTGCGGGGATTAAACATTTCTGGATTGGGCCAAGATTTGCCAAGCGGCCTTGGTTTACTACCGGTAGACCGCCTGTCAAGTTTCGTACCATTTGGACTTCGTTTGATACTCCAACGGTTAACCGAGGGACCGAAAAGGCCTCGTGTGTGTTGCAGCCCAACACCCCTCCAATTTGGCCCAAACCCCACCTAAACCTGCTCCATCATCTAGAGCGTTCGATCACGATCGTGTGGCCGAAAACCGCACCTCATTTGGACTCTGCTAGCTCCCTCTACCTATATATATGTGGCTCTCCCCGAAAATTCCACGCAGATCAAACCCTACCCTAACTTCCCTCCGCGCCGCCGGACATGTCCGTCCGCGCCGGACGCGTTCGCCGGCCACCTACCTCCGGCCAATGAGAGCGGGCCACGTCATCGCCGCCGCCACCTTCAGCCACTCAGCCGCCGCCACCTCATCCAGCGCCCGCGCCTTCTCTCCTCCCGCCGCCGCCGGCCCTCGGGGCCCGAGGCCGGCCCGCGCGGGCCCAGATCCGCCGCCGCCTGGCGCCAGTCGCCACCAACCGCCCGCGCCCCCGCGCCTGGACCGCCCGCCACCGCCGCCCTTTGAGCGCCGCGCCGCCCGCCGGCTCCCCGCCGTCGCCAACGAAGCTCGCCGGTGCCCCGCGCCCTCGCCGCTGGGTCCGACGCCGCCGCGTTTGCTCGCTGCCGCCCTTTGAGCGCCACTACCGCCGGCCGGGTCGCCGCCCTCGCCGGTCCCGCACGCCGTGCCTCCTGCCTCGCCGGCTCCGGTGACCGGAGCATCGCCGGAGTTCGCGCCTCGTCTCGCCGGAGTTTCGGTCCGGCCAGATCTGGACCAGATCCACCAACCCCGCCATCCAAACGCCTCCCCATGTCCCGGATCTAGCCATCCCGCACCACTTCGTCCCGGTTTGACTTTTTCCGGAGGTATAATTTTCACTAAGTCCCAAGAATCCCAGATCCAAGTGCTCCTGTTCATCGCATTGTAACTTTGCATCCGTAGCTTCGATTCATGTATATAGAATATCAAAATGTTCACCTCAGAGAGTACATCATTTCATTCCATTGCATCATTTTCATTTGAGTTCATCTTGATGCCCGAAATGCTGTTAGAAGAGGGCTACTTTAGATAATTGTCAGATCTGCTACTCCGTTTAGCTTTTTGTCATTTTTGCCATGATTATTCTGTGCATGATGTGCCTTGATGCTCTACATATGTTTTGTTAAGGGTTTTTCCATCTTTCCAGAGGTGCAACCCATGTATTTTTGTGATGTGTGTGGTGACTAGCACAAGCTTGCAAAGTGGTGCACTTGTTAATTCTTTTTTCAGGGACTTAGCAATTCCACTAAGTCCTTGATCTGTTTATCTCATGATGCCATATGTTCATGTTGTTTCCTAGTGATCCATGCCTCTTTTGAGGATGATTAATAAGGATGTTTTGTTATTATTGTAGCGCTCTATCCATCCATGTCTTTGTTTGAAATTATGGAGCAACCTAGCTTGAGTCAATCAAGCTCTACTTTTGCTACTTTATGAATCTGGGCAGATTGTCAACTTGTTTGCAATTTTACCGATGATGTTGTGGTTGATCCGTGCATGATATGCTATTGTTCTTGCCATGTCTAGATTGCATTTTGTGCCTTCTTGATGGATGTATGCTTGTCTTGCCATGACTTGCACCATAGTGAGTGCATTGAGCTCGTAAACATGCCTACTTGAGTTATGTTTCAGCATGCGTCAGTTTTCACTAAGTCTGAAAACTGATTATGTTTTTGCTATGTTCACATGCTTGCAATTGTATTTTCTGATCCCTTTTGGCTGAAGGTCACTAAGGGACTTTTGTTAAGCTCTTTGAGTAGATCCATGCCATGCTTTACTTTGCCATGTTCAGGCCCTGTAGCATATAGTTTTCATGCTCCAAAGAGTGCTATCTGATCTGAAATTCCAGACAAGTGTTAATTTCACTAAGTCTGAGATCTGTTTGTCATATGCATTTTTGCCATGCTTGTTTGAACCTGCTAATGGATGAATTGGCCGTAGCTCAGTGCTAGACTTTTGTTAAGCATCTTGAATGCATCCCTGCCATGTATTTTGTTGTCATGTTTGGGTGCTGTAGCATGTTCATCTCATTGCATTTAGATGGCTACTTGCTGTAAATCGCAGACCGGTGCCATATTTGAATCGCTTGCCATTTCCAAACCGTAACTCCGGTTCCGGCGTTCTTTATAGCGTTTTCAAGCGATTTTATCTCATCTTTCCAGTGGCACACTTGGATTTCCATGTTGAGGCCGGGTTCATGCATTTCCTATCATATCTTGCATATGCATCGCATACCGCATCCCGCAAATCATACCATGTTCATGTGTGGTTTGTTTACTATGTTGTGTGCTTCTTTTCTAGTGTTTGCTTCTTCGGGTTGGTTCCGATAACGTCATGTTTGTGAGGACCCGTTCGTCTACGTCTGTTTATCTTCTTCATGGACTCGTTCTTCTTCCTTGCGGGATTTCAGGCAAGATGATCATACCCTTCAAATCACTTCTATCTTTGCTTGCTAGTTGCTCGCTCTTTTGCTATGCCTATGCTGCGATACCTACCACTTGCGTGTCATGCCTCCTATATTGTTGAACCAAGCCTCTAACCCACATTGTCCTAGCAAACCGTTGTTTGGCTATGTTACTGCTTTGCTCAGCCCCTCTTATAGCGTTGTTAGTTGCAGGTGAAGATTGAAGTTTGTTCCTTGTTGGAACATGGAGATGTTGTTCCCTGTTGGAACATGTTTACTTGTTGGGATATCACTATATATCTTATTTAATTAATGCATCTATATACTTGGTAAAGGGTGGAAGGCTCGGCCTTATGCCTGGTGTTTTGTTCCACTCTTGCCGCCCTAGTTTCCGTCATATCGGTGTTATGTTCCCGGATTTTTGCGTTCCTTACACGGTTGGGCTATTATGGGAACCCCTTGACAGTTCGCCTTAAGTAAAGCTTTTCCAGCAATGCCCTACATTGGTTTTACCATTCGCCACCTAGCCTTTTCTTTCCCTTGGGTCGGCCAGCCCAAGGGTCATCTTATTTTACCCCCCCGGGCTAGTGCTCCTCTGAGTGTTGGGTCCACCTGTCAGCTACCGATGGCCACCAGGGGCAACTCTGGGCTGGCCTACCCGTACCTAAGACAATCTGAGTGTGCCCTGAGAAAGAGATATGTGCAGCTCCTATCGGGATTTGTCGACACATTCGGGTGGTGTTGCTGGTTTAGTTTTACCCTGTCGAAATGTCTTGTTGTACCGGGATACCGAGTCTGATCGGAAGGTCTCGGGTGGAGGTCTATTCCTTCGTTGACCGTGAGAGCTTGTGATGGGCTAAGTTGGGACACCCCTGCAGGGATTTGAACTTTCGAAAGCCGTGCCCGCGGTTATGGGCAGATGGGAATTTGTTAACGTCCGGTTGTAGAAAACCTGAAGTTGACCTTAATTAAAATGAATCAACCGCGTGTGTAACCATGATGGTCTCTTTCCGGCGGAGTCCGGGAAGCGAACACGGTTGTTGGAGTTATGCTTGACGCAGGTCGCTATAGGATCACTTCGTGATCATACTTTTATCGACCGTGCTTTGCCTTCTCTTCTCGCTCTCATTTGCGTATGTTAGCCACCATATATGCTAGTCGCTTGCTGCAGCTCCACCTCATACCTTTACCTTACCCATAAGCTTAAATATTCTTGATCGCAAGGGTGAGAGATTGCTGAGTCCCTGTGGCTCACAGATACTTCCAAAACCAGCTTGCAGGTGCCGATGAGTCCATGCAGATGACGCAACCAAGTTTAGGAGGAGCTCGATGAAGATCTTGTCCTTTGTGTTTTCTTCTTTCTAGTTGATCAGTAGTGGAGCCCAGTTGGGGTCGATCGGGGACCTTTGTCGCATTTGGGGTTCTTCTTTTATTTTGGTTCCGTAGTCAGACCTTGATTGTTTTTGGATGATGTAATGCTTTATTCATGTATTGTGTGAAGTGGCGATTGTAAGCCAACAATGTACCTCTTTCCCTTATTATATTACATGGGTTTTGTGAAGATTACCTCACTTGCGACATATGCCTTCAATGCGATTATGCCTCTAAGTCGTGCCTCGACACGTGGGAGATATAGTCGCATCGAGGGCGTTACAAAGGGGAAGGAGAAGGAAAGGGGGCCCCGGCCACCTTCTCCTAGTCCTAATCGGCCTCCTGCCCAAGGGGGGGGGGGGGCGCACCAGCCCCTTGTGGGCTGGTGTGCTTCCCTCTTATGGCCCATAAGGCCCATAACTTCTCCCGGAGGGTTCAGGTAACCTCCCGGTACTCTGGAAAATACCCGAACTTTTCCGGAACCATTCCGATGTCCGAATATAGTCTTCCAATATATCGATATTTATGTCTCGACCATTTCGAGACTCCTCGTCATGTCCGTGATCTCATCCGGGACTCCGAACAAATTCGGTTCACCAAATCATAGAACTCATAATATAAATCGTCATCGAATGTTAAGCGTGCGGACCCTACGGGTTCAAGAACTATGTAGACATGACCGAGACACATCTCTGGTCAATAACCAATAGCGGAACCTGGATGCTCATATTGGCTCCTACATATTCTACGAAGATCTTTATCGGTTAAACCGCATAACAACATACATTGTTCCCTTTGTCATCGGTATGTTACTTGCCCGAGATTCGATCGTCGGTATCACCATACCTAGTTCAATCTCGTTACCGGTAAGTATCTTTACTCGTTCCGTAATACTTCATCCCGCAACTAACTCATTAGTCACATTGCTTATAAGGCTTATAATGATGAGCATTACCGAGAGGGCCCAGAGATACCTCTCCGAAACACAGAGTGACAAATCCTAATCTCGATCTATGCCAACCCAACAAATACCTTCGGAGACACCTATAGAGCATCTTTGTAATCACCCATTTACGTTGTGACGTTTGATAGCACACAAAGTGTTCCTCCAGTATTCGGGAGTTGCATAATCTCATAGTCTGAGGAACATGTATAAGTCATGAAGAAAACAGTAGCAATGAAACTGTAACGATCATAATGCTAAGCTAACGAATGGGTCTTGTCCATCACATCATTCTCCTAATGATGTGATCTCGTTCATCAAATGACAACACTTGTCTATGGTTAGGAAACATAACCATCTTTGATAAACGATCTAGTTAAGTAGAGGCATACTAGGGACACTTATGTTTTGTCTATGTATTCACACATGTACTAAGTTTCCGGTTAATACAATTCTAGCATGAATAATAAACATTTATCATGAAATAAGGAAATAAATAATAACTTTATTATTGCCTATAGGGCATATTTCCTTCACTAGCCGCAGGTGGCCAACGAGACCACGGGGAAGTGGTTTCCCTCCGAACCTGCTCTAAAGACCTCAACTTGCTCATCAAGGAAGGGTCAATGGTCGTGGATCTGAAGTGTCGCATTCCATACAAGGAGATCCCGCCGGCCCCTTGAGACGGTGAGCACGTGATTCATCAATAATTCTTCAAAAGAGGGCTCAGATTGTTCATGCGTGGGCTACTTCGGCTCTATGGCTGCCAGCTGCATCACATCCCTCCAAACGGAGTCCTTCATATAGAAAATTCATGACTTTCTGTGAATGCTTCCTTGGGAAGGCTCCCCACTTTGAGTTGTTCCGCAATTTATTCCGGCTTCAGTTTCATCTGGACGGTAATGACGTCTACAACCTCGGGAGAGCTAGCATGTAGCTCTGTCCCAAGACCAAGTTCTTTGTGATGGACCTCCCGAAGTCTATCCGAGAGTGGCACAAGTTCTAGTTCTATGTTTTCGGGCTTGGTGACAATTTGCCGGCCTTCGTGAATTATCCCTTGAAGAAACTACGCTCCTAGGATCCACTTGATCGCTTATCTTCCGATGCCCGGCCTATGGCCGATGCCACAGCTTGTTTGAAGAGTAGTGGGTTGAAGGGAGGGCACGTTTTGAGGACGTGGGTGGAGTGTCGTATCCTCCCTCTACAGGCTTGGCCGGTTACCGTTGGAGATATGCCCTAGAGGCAATCATGTGATGATGATATTTTCCCGTGTATTCATGAGTCATATGTATTGTCCTTGAACATCACCAATGATATGTACCAATAAGTATGTGACTTGTTTGTCAAACTATATATTGTATGATGATGTTCTAATGGCCCCTAATTGATAAGTTTATGTTGGCACATACCCACTAGTATACTATTTAGTTGATGCCTATGCTTCACTAGTCATGGGTATAGAGATGCTAAACCGATAGTATGGACTCGGAGATGGAGATCACTGAGTCGGACAGACCCACTTTGAGACATAATGAGATATTGCATCTATTGGTCTCAGGTGCAATTTATATGCTAGGTCCTAGACCAGAGGTACTTGCATGTTCTCGGGATGAGGATGGCTCACTTAGGGTCTATCAAACGCTACTCCATAGCTGGGTAGTTATAAAGTTAGCTTCTGAGTGATCATGAGACATGCCACAATACATGGTTGACCAAGATGGGATTTTCCCCTCCTATACCAAGAGATATTCTGTGGGCCCTCTTGAGTGACCATATTCAGAAAGCATGGACATGCAACTTGGGTTAAATGTTAACCCAATTCAGGAATCTGTATCATGGTTTCGAGAAGAGAGGTCGACCTACCACAAGGGTGCACTACAAAAAAAACACTTTTTGTGATGATACGCGTTTGCCATAGTAGGTCACGTTTTCTGTCATGCATGTATATCCATGACAATTTTATGATAGAATCAATATAGTCATACATGTTGTCAGTGTTAAAACTGGCGGATCTCGGGTAGGGGGTCCCAAGGTGATCATTTGAGCAAGATGGGAACAAGAAGAATAGGGACACGATGTTTTACCCAGGTTCGGGCTCTCTCAAAGAGGTAAAACCATATGTCATGCTCTTGTTATATTGATTGTGATAAAGTACAACGTACAACATGATCTACCTCGAGATCGTATAGATGAGTTTGAAGCTGTAAGACCTTACAGTCTCCCCTTCTACAGACTAAGACCGCTCAGTTTATATAGGCACCAGGGGCATCTAGGGTTTACACATGGTCGACTACAATCTAAGGAGAAGCATGCTGATCATTCAAATATGCCTTGAAGTGTATGCCAAGCCTTTAGAGAACTTCATCTTGATAAAGTACAAAGTACAATATGATCTACCTCGAGATCGTATAGATGAGTTTGAAGCTGTAAGACCTTACAATCTCCTCTTCTACAGACTAAGACCGCTCAGTTTATATAGGCACCAAGGGCATCTAGGGTTTACACATGGTCGGCTACAATCTAGGGATAAGCATGCCGATCATTCAAATATGCCTTGAAGTGTATGCCAAGCCTTTAGAGAACTTCATCTTGATCACGCCAAGGGCCAGGGCATGCGAGGCCCATTTTTCAGTTATTGGTGGGTCCTCAGTATCCGTGTCAAAACCGGAGGATCTCGGGTAGGGGGTCCTGAGCTGTGGATCTAGGATCAATGGGGACACATGGGGCGAAAAACACAGTGTTTACCCAGGTTCGAGCCCTCTCTAGGAGGTAAAACCATACGTCCTGCTTGATTGTATTTGATGTGTATGGTATGAATACAAAGTCCATCTACCTTGAGATCAAGCGAGCTAAACCCTAGGTTGATGGGGTATTGGATGTTGCTCTAACCCTGAAAACTAAAACCACCAGTTTATATAGACACCAGTAGGGTTAGGGTTACACACGATCGGTTACAATAAAGGAAACATCACGCTAAATCCTGACTTGGAGGGCACACCACGGCTCCGGAGATCTTCTATCTAGTCACGGGTCCACGCCCTAGCTCGGCTCCATAGCATCCCATCAGTCCGGCCATAAGCAATGGGCCGACGGCCCGAGGACCCCTTAATCTAGGACTCCCTCAGTAGCCCCCGAACTAGCCTCCAATGCCAGGGACTGTGATTGACGTCCGCATTCCCCCGCAGTGTTCGACTTGCGAGGCAATTTCTCCATCCTGTCATGTGCACGCTTAGAGCTTAAGTAGTATTCCCTTGCCGGATATTATCCAGCATCTGAATTAACGTTGGAGGTTCGCCACCCAACATGATCCATGTTAATGCCGCATTTGTGCCCGACTGGTTTCAACAATCCAGAGTCCGAGGACCCCATCAAAACACGGTGGGGCCATTGGAGTTAATGCTTACCTCAAGGCAGGGGCAAACTTTTGGCTGCCGTGCGCCTTTTTAGAAGGCAAACGACCCAATGCCACCTTTTTTGCAAACCCGTTCTTTCAGCTTAGGACGAAATGCCTATTTATAGATCCAAAGGTGTGGGGGACAACTTACCCATCCTCCCCCAAAAGCCAACGCCTGAGAAATTTTAGACACCATGGCCGACGCCCCCGGCTCTTCTTCACGACCCCACAGTCCCCTTCCAAGCGACTGGGCGAGCTGCTCCGTCTCATGCCTCCGGCTGAACAATTTGCAGATGCAAGGATATCTCCCTATAGTGGATCTTGTTTTTGCCCGCGCCAGATTGATCTCCATGGACGACCAAGCATTCACCGAGAACTTCCCTGCTCCAAGCAAGGAAGAGAGGGTATGCTTCGTGCCCTTCCTTCTACGAGGCCCAAGCTTTCCCATTCATGCTTTCTTGTAGGGTTTATTAAAGTTTTATGGGATCCAGCTTCAGCACCTCACCCCAGATCCATACTGCATATTTCTGGCTTCGTGGCGCTTTGCGAGATATTCTTGAGCTGCGAGGCCCACTTTGATTTGTGGACAAAATATTTCTGCCTCGTCCCTCATACCCGCGGAGGGTCAATTTTTTGAAGTAGGCGGAGCAGAGGTGTGGCGTACATATAGCCGGGACAGGGTATCCCGTCGGGACCCCACGAAAAGATCTCGAGGAATGTACCTCGGAATGGTTCTATATCGAAGACGTCCCCCTTTCCGACCCAGTCCGGAGGGGGCTGCCTGAATACTCAAGCGCCCCACTAAAGAAGTGGTTCAATTGGCGACCCAAGAGTCCTTTCCAAGAAGATAGTGTGGAGGTGCACCTTCTGGCCATAAAAATTCGGCTACTGGCACATAGCAAACTAACCATGATTGATGTAATGGCCGTTGCCATAGCTCGGTGTGTATAGCCCCTTCAGTAGAGGTCGCATCCTATGTGGTGTTACAATGGGACAAGCGACACGACCCGTTAGAAGCGACAAGGGCCGGACAATCAAGCGGCTATAACCAAAATACTAGCCGACATCTTCAAAGGAGAGGAGGAAGATTTTGCTTGGTTAGGTATCCGGGAGGGGTGTCCAGCTACAACCCGGCAGAATGGGTGAGTTTAGTCTTTTGCTTTTAGTTTAGAGATTGTGCCCAAACATTTACCGGACGTATTCCCTTCTTAAACAGAGTTGGAGATGTCAGGTTGTGTCTGTTCGTGTCACGCCCAAAATGTGATCCTATCCGAGAGGAACTCGAAGGTCCCACCAAGGATAGAGCCGCATATTGAAGACGCTTTTACAAGGTGGATATCATTACATTGTACCATATACAACACAAATGGGGATACATACAAAGGCATACAATTGCCACATGAATAGATCAAACATCATACAGAAGAGCAACATCCGTCTATGGATGAAAACAAATGACACGAACGACATCCACCCTGTTAGCCCAGGCTGCCGACCATGAACCTATCCCTCAATCGAAGAAGAAGAAGAAGAAGCAGAAGAAGAACTCCAAAACAAGCAAGCATCGCTCTCACTTCATATCATCGCATTACATGTACCTACACCTGTTGTTGTAGTAATCATTGAGCCACGAGGACTCAGCAATCCCATTACGATGGGTATCAAGACTAGCAAAGCTTAATGGGTATGGAATGGTTAAGTGGTGCGGTTCACTACAAAAAAATACACTTCCGTGATGATACGTGTTTGTCACAGTAGGTCACGTTTTCTGTCATGCATGTACATCCATGACAAATTTATGACAAAATCAAGATAGTCATACCTGTGCTGTCGTAGAAGTGTTCCATGACATTACCAAAATTATCATCACGGAACTGTCCACTTCCATGACGATAAATCGCGCATCATGGAAGTGCTTTCGTCAAGGGTGACAGACACGTGGCATCCACCGTAACGGGTCGCCGTTAAGCTATCAGGTCCGATTTTGGATCCGATAACCCGTTAACAGCCCAGACCAATGAGGATTTTCCATGTGTATAATTGTCATTGGCCGGAGGAAACACATGTTGGATCACCATTGGGACAGATGTCATCCATTCATTGGACAGGAGGCGCCTATGATAGGTTGACACGTGGCATGACCCAACAGAGGCCCATTCCGGTGAAAAGGCTGGCCCGTTTGGCTTGGTCAAAAGGTAACGGGCCGGCCCATGGAAAGCATGTTCCTATATAGCCCATTTACGGCCCGCTAACTCACGACCCATTATGGCCTATCGGAATTAAGCCCAGTAGCTTCATCTGGGCCGTCCAATATGATTCAGCTCGTTGTAACTTCCGGCCCATGTATGGCCCATGATGTCTTTCGGCCCATATGAGGCCGTTTGTAACTCTTGGCCCATTAACGGCCCGTAATGAATCTGGCCCGCAATGAACAGTGTATCGCTTCATACCCACTAACAACCCATTATTCCATTGGGCCATTTCCAACCCGTGTTATCTTTCGGCCTTCTCAGGGACCATTTATTCTTGGGCTTATTTCCAGCATTCGGTTACTTACGTCCCGTTACTGGCCTTTTCTGCTTGTGGGCCAAATTCAGCCCGTGGTTACAATCGGCCCGTTTGCGGCCCGTTAATCCGTTGGGCCGTTTTCATAGCGTCATCAAATACGGCCGATTAACGACGACCCATTATTGTCGGCCCATGAACGGACGATTCTAAATCTAGCGCATTTACGGCCCATAATGCGTCTGTTATTGGCCCATGTTTGGCCAATCGATCATACGACCCGTAGAAGGCCCATTGATGCTACGACCCGTAGAAGGCCCATTGTTTCTACGACCCTTACAAGGCCCATTGTTTCTACGGCCCGTAGAAGGCCCATTGTTTCTACAGCCCTTACAAGGCCCATTGTTTCTGCGACCCGTAGGAGGCCCATGGTAACTACAGTAAATATGTAGCCCATGGTTATTGTGGCCTAGTTTTAAAAAATAGGTTATTGCGGCCAAACCGCGGAAAAAGAACTGCACTGACTACAAGCAAACCAATAAACAAGACAACAAGGAAATAAATAAGCAAGCAACTTACACTAGGCTATCACGGCTATTACACATATTACATCCACTGGGCATCAAAGTTCGCCACCAGTGCAAATATAGGGAACAAAGCAGCATATCATATACACTGGTTGTCAAAGTTGGCGACCAGTGCAAATAAACGCCGCAGCAAAACAAGTCCAGAACTGAAACCACTTCAGAAGATCTCAAGAAACAATATCCTGGGTACCCATAATGCTGGCAAGATGCTTTGCAAGCTTATTAACTTTCTCTTGTTTGGCGCTTAAATCCTTCAGCGCTTGCTGTTGCACCAGAAAGTATGCATCTGAATTATGCAGGGACTTCCTCAGTCCTTCAGCTTCCTGTCGCAGCACATCTGATCGATGTCTTTCAACTTGAAGTTGAGACTCAAGAAGACAAACTGATTCAGGCAGCGAGTTCGAAGAGCTTGTGCCAGCAGTAGTGGCCAGTAAGTCGAACACTACATCAAGACATGACTTTTGGGTTCTCTCACTGTCGTCAAGATAATTTTTATCAGCTTTCTTGGAGACCAACAGGGATGTCTCACTATCTTGAACGTTATCTGCATTACTTCCTTTACCATTGCATAACGGGGTACTGTTCTCCAATATTTTGTCCGCATTCTAAAAGAGAAACAAACAAACACATCACATGGTTACCATGTTGTATATGAAACTCATTTTGGTAAATCAGTTCAGTAGTAAATTGGACAGGATAACAACATGAAACAAACATATATCTATGTACCATGGTCACTTTATAGTCTATATCATTCTAGTTTTTGTTGCCAAATCAAGATAGAGACACAGTTCAAATAATATTTGTTCAAGACAAACCAGAATAGACAGAATACAAGTATGGGAAACTATAGAGCAATAACAACACTTGTAATGTGCATGACATGAGAACATAACTGTTTATTTAATTGAAACTGAAATCAACATAGAGCAAGTTACAACAGCAAACTAGTTAAAGAAACAGGTTTAAAACATACCTGTTGCACCATTGGAGTTTCAATTCCATCCTTCAAATTTGAAAATAGTTGGTATGAGTAAATACAATGATGCAAGAGCAAAGGAGTATGAACCATAGCTACAGAACCTGACCTGAGAACAATTCTTCTTCTCCTTTAAGCATTGAGTTGGGATTCAGAGTGGTGGTCCTCGTGCTTTGGGCACTACAGTTCCCTTACTAACTGCTCGTGTTTGGGTGCTCTATGGTGGAGATGGTGCTGTGTCGACTGGAACTGGGTTACTATCTGCTGGGGTTGGGGTTAGAAGGGGTGTAGCTGGTTCTCTGTCCAACTGGGTAGGGGTACAATCTGCGAGAGTTTGGGTTATGTGTGGTGGGGCTGGTTCTTGGGCAAGTACAACCGTGGTTCTATCTGCATCAACTGGTAGCACTATCTTTTTCTGAAGACCATGTTGTTACTCCCTTAGAAACTGCCATCACCCTCTCCAATTCAAATGGCTGATAAACAAGAAAAGTAATTGAATGTACAGACATTGTATGATAAGACAGGTGCAATGGATAGTGGGGAATAAAAGAGGGCATGAAATAATTCACATTTATGCTGTCTAACCAAACAGGATAGCATGACACAATTTCACATATATGATGGCTAACTAAACAGGATAGCATGACACAATTTCACATTATGATGGCTAACTAAAAAGATGGAAAGACATAGTTCAAAATATGATGACTATGTAAACAGGATGGCATGATATAACTATATAATGTCTTTATTAAATAGGTTGGCATGCCATAATTCACATACATGCCGCCTATGGAAACATGATAGCATGATATAATTCACGGATAGAATGACATAATTCAAAATATGATGACAGTAAACACTAAACATGATGAGATGATATAACTATATGATGTCTGTTAAATGGGTTGCCATGCCATAATTCAGATAGATGCTGTGTATGTAAACATGATGGCATGATATAATTCAAATATATGATTTATATAGTAAGCAAGTAAGCAGATGGCAATCCATATATGATGTAAAAACTAAGCAATGCAAGACAACATGCATGACATGGGTAATATAACCCTGCCATGTTTTAGCATAGACCTCAGGGGGAAAATAGGACTGGTCATCAGTCTCTGAATCCTCCTCTGAGGAGCTCTCTGTAACTAGCAAGATGTTTGCTTCAGCAGGTAGCATTGTCTGCTCTGAATACCTTGTTTTCACTCCAGATACTTCCATCACCGCTTCAAATGGCTGATGCACAGGAAGAGTAGTTGAATATACAAATCTTGGCGACAAATGGAACACGTAATACAAAAAAATGATAGCATGATATAATTCACATACATGATGATTGGATAAACAACATGGCATTGGATAATTCACATATATAATGCCTTTGCAACAAGATAGCATTGCATAATTCACATATATAATGTCTTGCAACAAGATGGCAATGCATAATTCACATATATGGTAATTAGACACTCAACAGGTGGCATTCACACAAAGCATGTCTAAACTAATCAAATGACATAGCAATGCAAGATACCATACGCACGATATGAGCAACATAACCCCGCCAAATTAGAGCATACACCTTGGGGGGGGGGAATAGGACTGGTTATCTGTCTCTGAATCCTCTGAGGAGCTATCCGTAACCAGCAAGATATGCGCTTCGTCAGATAGCATAGTCTACTTTGAAGACCTTGTTTTCACTCCAGCATTTTCCATCATCGTGTCAAATGGCTTATGCACACGAAGAGTAGTTGAATGTACTAACATTGTTGACAAATGTAATACGTAATGAAAAAAAAAGATGGCCGGGTATAATTCACATATAAGATGACTGGATAAGCAGGATGGAATTGCTAAATTCACATATATGATGCCCGGATAAACAAGATGGCGTTGCATAATTCACATAAACGATGAATAAACTAAACAGATGGCATTCACATAAAGCATGTCTAAACTAAGCAGATGACATATTTGATGTATAAAGTAAGCAATGCAAGGCACCATATGCATGATATAACCAACATCAGCATGCCAAGTTAGAGCGAAGACCTCATAGGGTAAATAGGAGTGGTCTTCTCCTTCTGAATCCCCCTCAGAACGGATATCTTCCTCTCGATTACAATCCGAAATGGGTGGAGGGGGGCTGCCTTTGCGCCTACCATGGAGCGACGTCTGCATGAAATTTTATTGCCACACAAGGCTCGTCTCTTTTGATCTACATGTTCAGTTCCATTGTGTAAAATAACTGACATGCATAGGAATAAAACATAGTGAGATTATGTAAGGAGTGGATCCAGAAATCCAGAGTGATGGTAGAAACCTGTGGATAGACCCAAAACCAATGATAGCAGGCATATAATGGCTTCAATTAAAAAATACAGATAATGGCTTCTTTACTGTTTGTTTCCCACACAACATGAAACTCCTAGTAGACACCAGAGATTAACCAGATAGTAGATATATACTATTGATGCGGCCCCGATATGTACCCCACAACCATTTAAAAACTCAAGTTTGACCATTAGTTTGGAGCTGACTCAGAGCCTAATCGGTGAACAGGACGATACAGTAGCATGTAATATTAAGCGATGCATAACGTAAGTAGACACGAAAGAGTGCGACCTCTCTTGCGGACCCATGTAGTCCTCGAGGTCATCTGCTTGGTTGATGATGGCAATGCAGTTGCCATGGCTGCCAGCGGCGGGGAAGAAGATCTGAGGCGGCGAAAGACAGTCTGGAGGCCAGATCCCTGCTGTGCTGGACCCTTCTGTCGTTGGAGCAGCTGAGCTGGGGTGGACGACGACGCAACAGGAGCGAGACAAACCACACAAGGTTTTCTTTGACAACTATCTGTAAGAGAAGTAATTATGTAAGGGCTTGTTTGAATTGGAGGATTCTAACAACTCAGGGATAGGAAATACACAGTAATAGGATATGAGTGCACGTGCAAAATAGAGAATTTAAAAACACATGATTTCTGCCAATCTGGGTGTTTGGTTCACAAGAATTGGAAGATCACATGATGCAAAGAAGCAGGGTGAGATTAAGTCAAACCATGAGAAAATGTACGGTTATAATGCTATTATGCTACTATCTCTTAGTCTTGTGCTACATGAATAGGAATTTGAAAAGGAGGACAAATGGATATTAAAATTCCTACGGTTTTTCTTTCAAGGAAAAACTAAAGGAACAAATCCTATAGTTTTCCTTTGCTCCATTCCTTTGAATCAAATGCATGAATAGTAGTACCATAGGAAATTTTCCAATTCCTATGTTTTTCCTTCACTTTGCCTTTCAAGCACTGGCGATTCTAGCAGGCAGGCTTGAGCAAGGAAAAGCCTACACTCAAAAAATGTTTTTGTGCTACTTCTACTACTTTGGACCCAGGCCACTACCCTACTAGCTCAACTCCCAGGCCATCGACAAATGTACAACTCAAACGCGCAGAGATAAATAATGATGGCGTTCAAGAGAGTCCATCACGGATAGCCAAGTTGCCTGGTACCTCACTGTTTGTCATATAGTAGGACAAACTAATTGTATTTCATGTTACTTCGTGTGCTCAGTGGACAATATATATAACATGTAGAGTAAAAAAGAGATGCAACAAGTGTACAACCTCTTTGGCGAAGCCATGTTGATCTCAGCATGATTGGGTTGGTCGGTGAGGATGATCCGGCTGACTTGGCTGTCGGAGGAGGAGAAGAAGAACTTAGGCATCTTGAGATGGAGCCCGGGGTACTGCTCTGCTGTGATGGAGGGTTTCGTCGTTGGAGCAGCTCCGGTGAGTTGTACAACGCCGAGGCTGAAGCAGGACAGGAGAGACAACGTTAACCTGAGTGGAATTCTAATATCATCTCCAATAGATGATGTAAAATACATAACCACAAAGTGATAGATGTAAAATACATCAGCCGCTCATCTCTGAACTTAACTGTCGAAACTGAATTTAACCGTCGAAACTAAACTTAACTGTCGAAACTGAATTTTGCTGTCGAAACTGAATTGTACTGTCGAAACTGAATGCACTAGTAGCAGAAAAGCAGTAGCAGCAGCAGCATCACGTGCGAGAGCCGGGGCAGCTGGTCGTGTAGCAGCATCAGGTGAGGCTACACGTCAGTCGACTGAGTTTTTCATCTCTGGTCAGTCGATTTTCCAGCCGTTGGATACGAAATCAAGGGCCATCAGTTTATCTTCAACCTCCACCCCCCTGAGCCGCCAGCCACCACCGGCCAAAGAGCCGCCCCGCCACCCGTGGCCGGTGGTGCGTCGCCCCGACCGCCCCGAAGCTACTCCCCATCGCTGGTCTGCCGCCGCCCCGGCCATCCCTCTAGCCCCCCCCGAGCCGAGCTTTTTCTCCGGCGATCCCCACGCCACCGCCCCACCACCGCCGGCGACCATCGCCCCCACCCTGAACCCTAAGATAGATAGTGGGGCACCTCTCCGGCGAGCCCCCCTCCCTGCTGCGGCTGGTTCTTCCTTAACTACGGCGAGCCCCCACCCCCTGAAAATCGACTGACCCAAAAGTCGATTCAGCCAACTGAGGTGTAGCTAAATCGGAGCAGCATCGCAAGGAAGAGCAAGAGCGAGAGCAGAAGCGCGAGCAAGAGCAAGAGCAATAGCAAGAGTAGACCAAGCAGGGGACCGAGAGCAAGAGCAGAGCAGCAACACGAGCGAGAGCTAAAGCAGCAGCAGCTCCTACTGATGTGGACATCGCTGCAGAGGGAGCGACGCCATGGAGGAAGTGGCCGGCGACGCCGTCGTGGATGGAGCCGCGCCGTGTCGGCTCGAGACCGAGCGCCGGCAGCACCATGAGATTGAATCAAGAAGAAAATGCGTTGATTAGTGTACAACCTCTTTGGTGGCCCCCATTAGGCCTTAGCTTCATCCGAGGAAACGGTGATGATGATGCTCTTCCGGTGTTGCAGGTGAAGACGGCGGTGTGGGAATGGAGGTGGCGCGAAAGACGAGGGGAACGTCAGGGCAGCTCCTTGGAGGTGGAGGACGGGATGGCTGAACCGGCGGGACGACGAGATCGACGATGGATCCTCATCCAGTACGGGTGGATGAGGGACGTCGAGGGGTTGCTGTGGACGACGTCGTCGGGGAAGAGGCTCCGGCTGGGTGGCGGTGTCAAAACCGGTAGATCTCGGGTAGGGGGTCCTAAACTGTGCATCTAGGATCGATGGTAATAGGAGACAGGGGACACAATGTTTACCCAGGTTCGGGCCCTCTCTACGAAGGTAATACCCTACTTCCTGCTTGATTGATCTTGATGAATATGAGTGTTACAAGAGTTGATCTACCACGAGATTGTAATGGCTAAACCTTAGAGGCCTAGCCTGTATGACTATGGTAATGAGTATTCGGTCCTATAGACCTAACCCTCCGATTTATATAGACACCGGAGGGATCTAGGGTTACACAAAGTCGGTTACAGAGAAAGAAATCTTCATGTTTGATCGCCAAACTTGCCTTCCACGCAAAGGAGAGTCCCATCTGGACACGTTGGGAGTCTTCGGTCATCTTATCTTCATAGCCCATCAGTCCGGCCCATGGCTAACAGGCCGGACGCCCGTGGACCCCTTAGTCCAGGACTCCCTCAGTAGCCCCTGAACCAGGCTTCAATGACGAGGTGTACGGCACACAAATTGTCTTCGACATTGCAATACGGGTTCCCCTCTCCAAACTCCAAGATAGTCTCCGGACGAGGATGTGTCTGGATCTGCAACATAAATACCACACACACATCCATAGAGAGTATAATATTTCACGAGTCCAATCTGCTGACAACTTTTTCATAATGTGACATCACATCCACCCGGTCATTATTTCGAACCGTTTTCGTCTGCCGTTCCGTGTTTCGAGATGCGGTTTCCATTGGCACGTCTTGTCAAAGCAGAGATCGTGTCCCCTTATTGCGAGATTCTCATCAATACGGGCGTGGGTAACCCAACCGTGCCGTTTGCACAGCCCTTGGGAGTAGGTGAGTTTTAAGGCGAGTGGGGAGGCGCTTGATATTTCCTGCCTTTATAAGGGGATAAGGATTCCCTTTCTTCACCCACGCCTTCTCTCTCTCTGCCCTTCCATTCTCGAGCTCCAGCGCCCAAGTTCTTGCCTTTTCCACCCCAAGAAGGCACCATGTCCGAATCTGGAGGGCAAGGCAAATGGATGGCCTCCTCCATTAAGGAGAAGGACATCGCCAAGCTTCGAGAGGCCGGGTATCTGGCGAAAGAAATCACTCACCGGCTTCCAGCCAAGGGGCAAGTCGTCCCCACATCGAAGCCCAACGAGAGGGTGGTGTTCCTCCCTCATTTCGTCCACGGGCTAGGGTTTCCACTCCATCCTTTCGTCCGCAGACTGATGTTCTATTACGGGCTAGAATTTCATGATCTAGCCCCGAACTCCTTCCTCAACATCTCGGCATTCATTGTCGTGTGCGAGGCTTTTCTCCGCATTCAGCCCCACTTCGGGATGTGGCTCAAGATCTTCAACGTGAAGCCGAAGGTGGTGGAGGCCAACACGCGGAGTGCGGAGGAGCCATGGTGAGCAAGATGCCCAACGTCACATGGCCCAAAGGTACATTTGTGGAGACCGTCAAGGAGGGGCTGAAGCAGTGGTTCTATATCACAGAGCCTCGTGACGCCACTTGGACCGCGGCTCCAGAGTTCAAGTCCAGAGCTCCAATGCGGATCACCTCCTGGCTAAAGAAGGGCCTTGACTGGTCTTCGTCGGGCAAACTGACAGCGCTGCAAATGCGCATCAAGAGCATGGTGGATAAAAACATCAAGCTTGTCAATGTGTTCCAGGTGATGCTTGTTCGTCGGATCCTTCCATGCCAGCGCCGAACATGCCCTCTGTTGGAATTTGATTTGGAGAAGCATCAGACTTTGGAGAGGCTCTTCGAACCACTCATGAAGATGTCTGGAAGTTGCTCTTCAAGGGCACCGAGACGCCGCCGGTCATAGACTCAGACCGCGGGCACGATCTTGCCCACCCTGCTAGTGTGGTAAGTCATTTATGTCTCAAGGTGCGTCCTCCTCTTACTTATTCAGGGAAGATATCTAAAAACTTTATTGTTCACATTTCAGGCATGGACAGAGAAAGCGGAGCGGTTCGCTATCCGGCTCCGTTGCCCGAAGAACCAGTCATCCCGCTCCTAGAGAAGATGCTGGTTCCAGCACCCTACAAGGCTCCGGAGAAGAAGGCCAAGAAAAAGGCCAAGGGGGTCCGAAGTGGCCCCCGTCATAAGGGAGCTTCGGACATGTCGTCCGAAGACCAAACTCACTCCTCGGCCACCGAAGACGACAACGAGGAGGAGGAAGAAAGCAACTCCCCCCCTGAGGGGGAAGGAATAAGAGGGCGGCCTCTACAAATTTGGAGGTGGAGGCGCCCAAGAGGGGAAAAGGCCCCCTCGCGGATAACTCCGCGTGGGATGTCGACAGCAGTCCGGAGCAGCCCTCCAGGATCAAGCCCCTGGCTGCATCGTAAGTACTAAAAACTTGTGCATGTCCATGTGTCCAGCCTTATGGTATTAATATATTAAATTATGCTATTACAGTCTGGCCCATGACAGCTTCCAGCGATCCTCATCAGGGGGTTCGTTGGATTCAAAGGCGATGGCCAGCGAGTCACCGCCGACCGCTCACTCTCCCACGACAAGGGGCGACAACGAGGTGATGTCCCAAAGGGCCTTCCCAGGCCAGGGAGATGTTCAGGAAGCCGCCAGGGCGGCACCAGAGGGTGACTCCTCGGCCGCCGGACACATGGGAGAGAAAGCCCCCATGGAGACTGGCAATGGGGGCCATGTCCAATTCGGCCCCCAGCCGAATACCATTCCGGAGACCTATACGGCTCCGGAGTCAAGCGAGCAGCCTTCCCCGAAAGGAGGAGGTGTGCCTGTTCCGCCGGTGACCTCTGTCCAACAAGAGGCACCGGATAATTTGCTGGAAGTGCTACGAGGCGCTTCCATTGTGGATGAGCACTGTATCCTTATGGGTACGGTGATTGAGAAGGTTTAGTCCCTTAAGAGCGGACTGACCGAAGCCTGCAGCAATCTGCTGACCGGCTTTGAGGTAAGCAACGCAAAAGAAAAAGTCCCAATATAGAAAGTAGCCCCTGAGACACTGTCTGGTGTTCGGAAAGAAAAAAGCCGAACAGAGGATCAATACCCTGCATGAAACTAACTAGATATGTCTTATGTGACTGAGTAGGCGTCAACACTGGCCGCGACCTCACACGCTGCCGAAGTCTTTGGACTGAAGCAGAAATTGGAGCGGGCCGAGGACGAGCTCGGCCAAGCGAGGAAGCAGCTGGAAGGCCAGCAAGGTATGTAATATTTCACTATATATTCGGAAAGAATAAATGATGTTTTATTGACCATAATGTCATGATGTGTGTAGGAGCGACGACCGAGGTCGAGGCCCTAAAAAAGGCCCTGGCCGAAGCCAAGGGGAAAGCTGTCCAGGAGCAAGCTGCTCATAAGAAGCTCAAGGCCAGGCTTACCGAGGTACAACAGGAGCTCCAAAATGCTGTTAAAAAATGCGAGACCTTGGAGGGCGACGTTTCAGCTCGAGACACCGAACTCGCCAAGGCTCGCAAATTCTTAGAAGAGGCCCGGGTTGAAGCCCAGGGCGCCCTCCAGGAGATCCAGGAGGCCAAGAAGATTGCAGCGGGTAAGGCGTTTAGTATGCAAAGCAAGTATGTGAAGAAGAAGTATTTCTTACTAACCCGGATTCGGAGTTCTCCAGGGGCATTTGCGGATCTACCACGCAGTGCGTCCGACGTTGCGGAGTTCTTCCGGGCCGAAGAAGGGAGCTCAACGGAGAAGTTGTTCTGGTCGCAGTACCTTGCACCAGAACATCTAGTGTCCTTTAGCGATCAGCTGAAACAGCTGGTCGAGCTGCATAGGACGGCCGAACTGGCCATGAAGGATTTGATAATCTGGATGTGGCCTGCCGAAGCTATACCCAGCAACTACTTCGGCCTCGTGAAGCGGCTGGTGAATGCCTGTCCTCGGCTGGACGTTGTCAAGCGGTCGGTCTGCATCGAGGGCGCTCGCATGGCCTTGCGCACGGTCAAGGTGTGGTGGGCGAAGATGGACGCCGTCAAGCTTGTGACCGAGGGGCCGCCTGAGGGCAAAGAGCACCGCAAGCCAGAACTGTATTTTGATAGTGTCCTGGAGGGATCCCGCATTGTGGTGGACCAATGTGCTAAGGATATTGTTTTTGAATGAATACATTCGTATTATCCCTGCCTTGTATGATAAAACAAAGCCGTTATGTAATATAATGCTTGTATTTAAAATTTTGTTTTACCTCCTGCGCGGCCGTTTTTATTAAATTTGAGAGTTGGCCAGTCGTCAGCTTCAACCCCCATGTGGGAAGTACATGGGTGTTTGGTTGGCGCCAAAACACACTTGATCCAAAGATTTTTGGTCCGTTAAGGAGGTGTTAGCGCTGCGAACCAGGCAATCGGACTATACGGCTTTACCACCCTCACTTAGCCATAGGAGTTTGACAGATAAAAATTTAGGCGCAACCCCTAGTGTTTGTAAGTCCGACCTTGGGATGCTATAGACACCTGATCGGGTGAAAATCGATCCTTCGCGAAATGCGGAAAAAACCTCTAACGATTTGTAACCTCTCGAACAGCTGACCGGCTCACGCCGCATCATGATAGTCAGTTTTCGGCTTTCTCTACTGAGGTGCTCAGCCGGATGAACCAGGGCACAATCGCAATTGTTCTCCCTTTACTACCCTAGCCGATATAGTGGAACGTAAGGTAGTAAGCACAGGAGCCGGGCAACCCAACTATTGACCAAAGACATGATTCGGAGCCGATGCATATAATGCTAAAGATCGGGGTGCCTAACTATACTATAAAAGTGTTCGGACTTTGTTGCCGTATTATGGGGCATAATGAAGCCCCTGGCGAGTGAAAGCGTACCAGAGTGTATGGGTGCAATTGATAAAAATATCAAGAAAAATAAAAAAGGAAAGGGACAGTAAGCCAGTACCACAAATATTGGGACTGCGAACTAGTTTCTATAATAGCATGATTAATACGTCAAAGCGTATTTGTACAAGTAGTGCAATAAACAATAGGGCTATTTAACATGCCACAACCAAGGCAAAGCTGCATGCGGGTACCGAAAATAGGTAGAGTGATCGTTGAAGGGGCCGCCTAGAGCTTCCCTTATGTGTCCGAGCTGCCTACCGCCTTGTATATTTTATCCTTCGAAAGGGCAGGTGATCCGGCCTTCAGTGAGGGCCTGTGGAAAAGAAACCTGAAAAGGAGAAAAGAGGGTAAAAGTGAACGCGCGTGTGTATCCGGGGTTGGTCGAGCCGTACTATGGATCACGAGCTAGCTATGCCTCCGTCGATGCCCATGGAATTTTGAGTGCGTAGTTATGTACGCGCGGTACTAATGCCGCCGCCTGATCGGGACCGGGACCGAGGCCGAATTGCTAATCGAGCTCTTGACGAGCCGAGCTGTCATGCTGCAGGATAGTCCGGGCCCTTTTGACGGTGTCCGGCAGCTTGGCCGCCGAATTGAGGTTCTGATTGAAAAGGCCGCTCTGTACCTCTGCTGCTAAGGCAGCGGTATGCTCTTTGGTACGAAGGGAGCGTTCCGTATTTCCATTGACTGTTATGACGCCGCGTGGTCCCGGCATCTTGAGCTTGAGATAAGCATAGTGAGGTACCGCGTTGAATCGAGCAAATGTGGTTCGTCCAAGCAGTGCGTGATAGCCACTGCGAAAGGGGACGATATCAAAGATTAACTCCTCGCTTCGGAAGTTGTCCGGAGATCCGAAGACAACCTCTAGTGTGATTGAGCCCGTACAGCGGGCCTCTACACCCAGTATGACCCCTTTGAAGGTAGTCTTTGTGGGTTTGATCCGGGATGGGTTTATGCCCATCTTGCGCACTGTATCCTGATAGAGCAGATTAAGGCTGCTGCCACCATCCATGAGGACTCGCGTCAGGTGGAATCCATCGATGATTGGGTCGAGGACTAGTGCGGCTGATCCGCCATGCCGGATACTAGTCGGATGATCCCGACGATCAAAAGTGATCGGGCACGACGACCATGGATTGAATTTTGGGGCGACTGGCTCTATCGCATAGACGTCCCAGAGTGCGCGCTTGCGCTCCCTCTTGGGGATGTGTGTAGAATATATCATGTTCACCATTTTGACCTGAGGGGGAAACTTCTTCTGTCCCCCTGTGTTCGGTGGCCGGGTGTCCTCGTCATCGTCCTTGCTTTGCGACCCCTTCCCCTTGTTCTCGGCATTTAACTTGCCGACCTGTTTGAAGACCCAACAATCTCTGTTGGTGTGGTTGGCTGGTTTTTCAGGGGTGCCATGTATCTGGCACGGACGATCGAGTATGCGGTCCAGACTGGATGAGCCTGAATTGTTCTTATTGTACGGCTTCTTCCGCTAATCGGACTTGGAGCCGCTAAATCCAGCGTTGACCACCATGTCATCGGTATGATTGCCATTGATTAGATGCTTGTGTCTATTGTGTCGGGGCTTGCCATTGCTATCCTTGGCTTCAGAGGCGCCGGGTTCGCTTGCGTTATTATTGCAACGGGCTAGCCAACTATCTTCGCCCACGCAAAAGCGGGTCGTAAGTGCCGTAAGGGCCGCCATGGACTTCGACTTTTCCTGCCCGAGATGTCGGGCGAGCCATTCGTCGCGGATGCTATGCTTAAAGGCTGCTAGGGCTTCAGCATCCAGACAGTTGACGATCTGGTTCTTTTTAGTTAAGAACCTAGTCCAGAATTTCCAGGCTGATTCTCCGGGCTGTTGGACTATATGACTTAAATCATCTGCATCCGGAGGCCGGACGTATGTTCCTTGGAAGTTGTCCAAGAAGGCTTCTTCCAAGTCTTCCCAGCTGCCGATAGAGTAGACTGTTCAACCAGTACCGAGCTGGTCCTTTGAGTTTCAGTGGGAGATATTTGATGGCATGGAGATCATCACCACGAGCCATATGAATATGGAGGACGAAATCCTCTATCCAGACTGCAGGGTCTGTTGTCCCATCGTATGATTCGATGCTTATGGGTTTAAACCCTTCTGGGAATTCATGGTCTATTACTTCATTAGTGAAGCAAAGAGGGTGTGCGACGCCTCTATATCGGGCCACATCGTGACGTAGCTCCAATGGAGTCCGTCTGCGGAGTTCGGCCCGGGCGTGAATGGGCTTATTATGTCCAAATAGGTGGTCGTCTTCACGCATCAGGGCACGCCCTCACGATCCATAGATCGATCTAGTATGTCCCGCATTATTGTCCAGTTTTTGCCGTAGGTCATAGGTATGTCCCCGAGCTGTTTGATCTCTACCTTTACGGTGAGGTGGAGCGGGCTGGTGTTCAGTTTGAGTTGCCGCCTTGTCTCAACCCCGTGGTGGTCAATCAACCGCATTGCGCGATGATGGTATGGGCTCCAACGCCTCATTATCGAATTGAGGTAGCAATTTATGTTGCAGGTAACTTTTGGCTGGGGCTTGAGGCCGTATTCCTTGGCTGCCAGGACATCAGTACATTTATCGTTCAACAGGTCTTGGTCAGCTTGAAGCTGCTGATGCTTCTTTTTCAGGCTCCTTGCAGTGGCTATTAGCCGGCGCTTAAAGCGCTCCTGCTCGAGGGGTTCCTCAGGCACGATAAAGTCTTCGTTGTCGAGGCTCACCTCCTCCTCGGAGAGCGGATGATAACTACTGTCTTCCGAGTCCTGATTTATGGCCCGTTCATCAGGGCTGACTTGCCCATCCTCTTGATTGTCCTGTTCGGCAGTTTGTCCGTCGTGGTCTTCTACGTCTTCAGCACCATATGGAGTGTTGTCGTCTCCTGTGCGGGTGTTGCTGTCCTTGCTGCGGCGTGGTTTAGAGCGGCGCCGCTGACGCCGGCGCTTCGGTTGTGTCTTAGGGGGTCACCCTCCACTGGGTTTTCCTTGTCATCACCGCTATTATGTTTTGGCGTATCCACCATGTATATGTCATATGAGGAAGTGGCTGTCCATCGTCCAATGAACGGCGTGGCTTGGGGCTCCTCTTCTCCGGCATCGTCGTCCATACCGTCGATGTCTTCGGAGTCATAATCGAGTGTGTCGGTTAAGTCATCGACAGTGGCTATGAAGTGGGTGGTGGGTGGGAAGTGAATTCTCCATCATCAGCCTCCAGTTCGAACCGGACATAGTTCGTCTATGAGTCTCCCGCCAAGGACAGATTCTTTAATGAGTTTATCACATCACCGAAAGGCGAGTGTCGGAAGATGTTTGCGGTGCTGAATTTGGAGATCGATAGCCGATCAAGCTCGGCGTCCGTGGATGCGCATGGTTTGGAACTTATAGCCGAAAACGAGTCCGGAGTTCCGATGACATAGATATCACATGAGGCTGAGTCTGTGTGCGGCTCCAAAGCCGCGGAATGTGTGGCCTCCGTGGTGGGGTTGAGCTTTCCGTCCTCGGATGGTGCGATTTGCTCCAGATCTAAGGCCAAAGTAGTTACAGGAGCTATCTCCTGGATGTGGTCCGATGACAGATTTGAGTCATGTTCATCGAGGTGACAGGGAGCGGCTGCCACGGTCTCCAATCCGTCGAAGATCAAGTTTTCCTAGATGTCCGCGACATAATTCAAGCTCCCGAATATGACCTGATGGCCAGGGGCGTAGCTTTTGACCTGCTCCGGATGGCCAAGCAAGTTGGCCCGCAGTGCGAAGCCGCCGAATACGAAGATCTGTCTGGGGAGGAAGACTTCCCCTTGGACAACATCCTTGCAGATGATCGAAGGGGCCATCAAACCTCTTGACGATGGCATAGTGGAACTCTCAATGAAAGCACCAAGTCGGTGTCAAAATCGGCGGATCTCAGGTAGGGGGTCCCGAACTGTGCGTCTAGGATTGATGGTAATAGGAGACAGGGGATACAATGTTTACCCATGTTCGGGCCCTCTCTACGGAGGTAATACCCTACTTCCTGCTTGATTGATCTTGATGAATATGAGTGTTACAAGAGTTGATCTACCACGAGATCGTAATGGCTAAACCCTAGAGGCCTAGCCTGTATGACTATGGTAACGAGTATTTGGTCCTATAGACCTAACCCTCCGATTTATATAGACACCGGAGGGATCTAGGGTTACACAAAGTCGGTTACAGAGAAAGAAATCTTCATGTTTGATCGCCAATCTTTCCTTCCACGCAAAGGAGAGTCCCATCCGGACACGTTGAGAGTCTTCGGTCATTATATCTTCACATCCCATCAGTCCGGCCCATGGCTAACAGGCCGGACGCCCGAGGACCCCTTAGTCCAGGACTCCCTCAGTAGCAGCGGTGGCCTTACTTGGACCCGAGCGGCGGTGACCTACCGTGTTCTACCCTTCCTTGTTTTCTGTGTGGCGCGACCTCATTGGCTGCGGGGCGGGGCCTCGATGGAGCCGACGATGTCCTTGGTCTTGTTGCCGGCAGGGCGGCGCCTCGGTGGAACGGGGGAAATCCTCCCCCTCGTTGCCGGAAGGGTGGGGCCTCGGCTGAGCCGGCGATGTCCTCTGCCTCGTTGTTGGCGGGGCGGGGCCTCGGCGGAGTAGGGCCTCCGCCTCGGTGCCGACGGGGCGGGGCCTCGGCAGAGCCGGCGGTGTCCTCTGCCTCGTTGTTGGCGCCAAGGGGCCTCGGCGGAGTGGGCCTCCGCCTCGGTACCGGCGGGGCGGGGCCTCGGTGGAGCCGGCGGTGTCCTCTGCCTCGTTGTTGGCGCCATGGGGCCTTGGCAGAGTAGGGCCTCATCGACGCCAGCGGAGCGGGGACTCGCCGGATCCGGCATTGTCCTCTGCCTCGTCCTCGGTCTCACCAAATAGCACCTCGCCCGCTTCATCACCCTCTTTGTAGGCGGCCGCAGCCTCCGCCACCCGCATGCAGTATCGCCAGCACTCGAGGCGGCCCTCGCGGGCGGAGCGGTACGAGTCGAGCAGGGCCTCCTACTCCGCCCGCTCCGCGGCGATTTGCTCCTCCGCCTGCAGGTGCTCCTGGAGGAGATGGTGGTTGTAGGCGGCGTCGGCCTGCGCCTCCCAGAACTGCTCCTCACGCTTTTGCCTCACCGTGTCCATGTATTGGGCATGGGCCACGGTGATGGTCATGGTGCAATGCACCAGCAAGGATGGCGCGAAGGAGGGGGTTGGCACCGGATCATCGACTACCATGTTCTCCATTGGGACGTCGTCATCCTCCGACTGCCTGCCGGCCAGGCAGTCGGCAGCAATGGATGCCATCTCCTTGTGGTCTGTTGTCCGCCCGTCCCGAAGAGTGCTGGAGCGCGAGGAAGCCAAGGTGGGCAGTAGTGGTGTGGACAGGAGAAAGGGAATAGAGGCGGATGACTACGGCTATGGTCGGCGCAGCAATTTGTATAACAATGGTGGGCGGTGGAGGGAGGAGTAGCTGCCTCGGCAACCGCGTATCATTAATGTGGGCGGCAGACGGACGGACGGATGACACTTGTGTCGTTTGAAGGCGGAGCAATCGCCTGCACCGGGAAGCGGGGCGGGCGGCGCTGACCGTTTCGGGCGAAAAGCGCGCGCGGGCGAGGGAGGTGGTCTGGGTGGGCCGGGGCAGTCAGACTCGTGCTTGGCAGCGGGTCGGTCCAGCAGCCGGATATGCTGGCTCGCCAGCGAGCTCGCCGAGCTGAGCGACGACAATCAGACAATGACCGTAGCTTTCGACCAGGAGCTGGCGCCACTGTCCAAGCCGGTTCATGCCGTGTTCACCATAGAGCAGGTGCAGCCGCACTTCGACGCCCTAATGGCGGAAGAACTACCAGCGCAGGAGGACCTGTGCTGCAACCTCCGTCTCGTCAACGAGCACCGGTGAACAAGCGAACGACAATGCCGTCGCGGACATGTGGCCCTATGATCCTGGCTTCCCGAATGAGCAGCGGGCGCTGTATCAGACCATCCGTAGGGCCCGCGAGGCCCTCTCCGTCGTCCTCCTAATTGTTGCGCTCGCCGTGGCACCGCCGTCTCACGTTGTCAACATGGTCAACAGACATGAGGAATGAGGAGATGACTTTACTTGGAGAGGATGACAGTGGGGACCCACCAGGGCCATAGCCGCACGTACGCAAGTGCCTCCTTATTATATACTACAACTGTAATTTTTTTGCTTCCTCCTGGTTTCCTGACATCACGGTCCCACACCATTGTCAACATATGTAGTCAATAAACGAGAGAATTGCGCAAGGAGCGGCCGACAGCTGGGACCAAGCAGCTCGAGCAGTATTTGTGTTTTTGAGATGTGAGCACTGCAGAGTTTTTCTTGAGCGATGTTTTCATTTTTTTATCAAGAGCGATGTTTTTGTTGTTGTTCAGAGGAGAGCAGGGTATTTACTGGGCGGGCTGTGGCCCGTCTAGCCCAGGCAAGATATCCAGCCCAGATATTAATTTTTTTCAATCTGAAAATGGTTAGCCCAGCTATACTTTTTTTTGAGGAATACCCAGGCAAGGTCAACTTGTTATTCTCCGCCTCGCTGTGCTGCAAATCTTTCCTAGGAGGGATGCATTAGGCTTAACAAGAAAATGAGCTTTAAGAAATAATAAATAGGATGTAATTACAAAAACTGGGCTGTAACTATAAAAAATGCACCAAACACGTAATTAGTTCATAAAATATTATTTTTGGATTTTGAAAATTTTAATTTCATTAACTGTTGCGCGCGCAATGTTTTGTTGGATTTTTACGTTAGACAAATTTATATTGAAATTGTATTTAATCTGACTAGAAATTTCGGGATAAAAATATTTCGGATCCCATCAAAATGTGGGAAATTTTTATTGAATTCTGTTTTGAACGTTTGGTTGAAATTATTAATCGTTGTCCTACTAGAAAATGGGCTGTACTTTTAACAAACTGTAAATGGGTTGTAGTAAATTCCATTAGAATTCAAAAATGGGTTGTACATTCTTACAAATCCCAAATGGGCTATAAGTTCTCTGCCACGCACTTGTGGGCCTACTAATTTGACGCGTCCCCTCAAAAAATAAATAAGTTGACACGTATGCAAGGCTTTATCAACTTATAGTCAACACACGGTTCTAGCAACAATGGCCGTTGGATGTCTATCCAACGGATGTCGTGCTTCTGCTACAATCTCGGATATTCTAGCTTCACCCGCCCAAAAAATGATTCCTCCCCCTGACATCTGGGGCGCACCATTTCGGAGGCTGACCTGTGGGCCTACTAAGTTGACGCGTACCAAGGGCTTTGTCAACTTAGTCAATATAAATGATTCTAGCTGCAGTGACCGTACGATGTCCATCCAACGGCCGTCGTGCTTCTTCAACCTCTAGTCTTCTTGCTCCAGCCTCCCAAAGCAGCACCGGTCGTGCCACCTGCTCCTGCCTCCTGTGGCCGGCTGTGCTCTGCGGAGGCCTCACTGCCCCCTACTACTCCCACCGCTGGCCAGGCCCTGCGGCGACGGCAGCCTCACACCGCAGCCGAACAAGTGAACCCTCGTACTCCTCTCCGTGTGGGCATCCACTGTCGCGTCTTCCCCGACTCCGCGTCGTCCCCTTCCTAGGCCTCGCCGTCGTCCATCGCCCTAGTGCTCTCGGCACAGCATGGTCAACGTGGTCAAGGAACGACTTCCATCGGAAGAGTACTGTACATGGAGAGGCTGACATCTGGGTCCATGGCCGCAACAAGGAAGTGCCTCCTTATTACGTGGAAAATAATGATTCCTCCACCTAACATCAGGGACCCACCGGACGGGCCACCGTATTTCACGAAAAAAATGTTTCCCCCCTGGTTGCTGGGACCCACCAACTACATCTTCGCACGCAAGGAAGTGCGTCCATATTATGAGCAAAAAAATGATTCACCCCCTGACTGCTGGGACCCACCAGCTACATCTTCGCACGCAAGGAAGTGCCTGACAGTCGGGACCCACCTGGTCGAAGCGTACGTAGCGTTGTCATTCTGGTCGCGAACGTGTACGTACATACTGGTCGATCGGTCTGTCTGCAGGCTGCAGCAATGAACCGTGGCCGTGCAAGGAAGGGCACGTGTCGTAGTAGAGGCGCGCACGTAGCATGTACACGTACGTACAACGGCCAGGGTGCAAGAAAGTAAATACGGCCACGCACGTACATACGGGCAGGGTCTCGAACGCCTACTCACGCATACGTACGGCCAGGGCTCGTGTACATGGCTGGGTCAGAATGGAGAAACTGCCTCGTCGTAGTGTTCATGGGGAGCCAACCGGCTGGGTCGGAACGGAATGCATCGTTGTGTTCATCGGAAGCCAACCGGCTTGGACGGAACAGCCGATGGAAACAAGGCCTGGCGTACTGCAGAACGGAGGAAACGGCCTTGTGTTCGACCGACCATGGTTGAAACAGGATCCTGTTAATCGGGAGGGGTCTGGCGTACCGCAAAACGGAGGAAACGAACTTCTGTTGGACCTCCTATGGTGGAAACGGGGTCCTGTTGACCGGGAGGGGTGTGGCGTACCGCAAAACAGAGTAAACAGACTTGTGTTGGAGCGCTACGGTCAAAACGGGGGTCCTCTTCATCGGGAGGGGTGTGGCGAACCGCAAAACAAGACTCCATGGGATACTCTTCATCTCCACCGTCGACCTCCTCCAGCCTCCACCTGTGAATGTTCATCCACCGTCGACCTCCTCCAGCCTCCACCTGCGACTGTTCATCCACGGACTCCTGTTTATCTAGCCTCCACCGCTCCTCCACCGGGTACTGTTCAACCAGCCCTCTCCACGGGGTCCTGTTCAACCACCCCTCCACGGGCTACTGTTCATCCAACTGAAAGTGCAACTATCCCTAGGTGGTTTTGGTAATTCATAACAACATATAGCTCATTGAGCTAATGCTATTCCAAGATGATTATTTCAGGAAAGCTCAATGATTGGCATGGCATGGATGTGAAAGTGGAACCCTCAAAATGCTAAGGAAAAAGGATTGGCTCAAGCTCAAAAGCTCAAGACTCTTCATTTTATATTTTAGTGATCCAAGATCACATTGAGTCTTTAGGAAAAGCCAATACTATCAAGGAGGGATGAGGTGTTGCTTAATGAGCCTCTTGCTTCATGTGCTTAGTGATATGCTCCAAAAATCCTCAACTACTTTCCCATATCCACATATGACCTAAACCCTAAGCCAAACTCGGTCCTACCGATTCTTCCTATCCGGCGCCACCGAGTTTCACTTGTCATTAGCCACTGCCAAACCCTAGCAATTCAGTTCTACTGATAGGGATCTCGGTCTCACCGAGATGGGATTGCAAACTCTCTATTTCCCTTTCGTAACTTTTCGGTCTCACCGAAAGAGCGAATCGGTCCCACCGAGATTGCAATGTAAATTTAGTGTTTCCCCTTTGTAACTTTTCGGTCTCACCGAAAGAGCAAATCGGTCCCACCGAGTTTGCCTGACCAACTCTCTGGTTAGCTAATTACCAAATTCGGTCTCACCGAGTTTGTGTAATCGGTCTCACCGAGATTACGTTATGCCCAAACCCTAACCATATAGGTCCTACCGAGTTGCATGTCAGTCCCATCGAAAGTCTCTAACGGTCACTAGGTTTACATTTTCGGTCCGACCGAGTTTGTTGATTCGGTCCCACCGAGATTGGAAAACTATGTAACGGTTGGATTTTGTGTGGAGGCTATATATACCCCTCCACCTCCTCTTCATTCGAAGAGAGAGCAATCAGAACGCATACACCATTCCAACTCATATGTTCTGAGAGAGAACCACCTACTCATGTGTTGAGACCAAGATATTCCATTCCTACCATATGAATCTTGATCTCTAGCCTTCCCAAGTTGCTTTCCACTCAAATCTTCTTTCCACCAAATCAAAATCCTATGAGAGAGAGTTGAGTGTTGGGGAGACTATCATTTGAAGCACAAGAGCAAGGAGTTCATTACCTACACACCATTTGTTACTTCTTGGAGAGTGGTGTCTCCTAGATTGGCTAGGTGTCACTTGGGAGCCTCCGACAAGATTGTGGAGTTGAACCAAGGAGTTTGTAAGGGCAAGGAGATCACCTACTTCGTGAAGATCTACCGCTAGTGAGGCAAGTCCTGTGTGGGCGATGGCCATGGTGGGATAGACAAGGTTGCTTCTTCGTGGACCCTTTGTGGGTGGTTGCTTCTTCGTGGACCCTTCGTTGGTGGAGCCCTGTGTGGACTCTCGCAACCGTTACCCTTTGTGGGTGGAGCCCTGTGTGGACTCGCGCAACCGTTACCCTTTGTGGGTTGAAGTCTCCATCAATGTGGATGTAGGATAGCACCACCTATCCGAACCACGGGAAAAACATCCGTGTCTCCAATTGCGTTTGAATTCTCCAAACCCTTCCCTTTACATTCTTGCAAGTTGCATGCTTTACTTTCCACTGCCAATATACTCTTTGCATGCTTGCTTGAATTATGTGATGATTGCTTGACTTGTCTTAAAATAGCTAAAATCTGCCAAGAACTAAAATTGGGAAAAGGTTAAGTTTTTATTTAGTCAAGTAGTCTAATCACCCCCCCTCTAGACATACTTTCGATCCTACAAGTGGTATCAGAGCTTTGGTCTCCATTTGCTTTGATCTCCATAGCTTTGGTGGTCATAGCCTTGGTTTCACAACCTAGGAGAGTATGGCGTCTAGCGAGGGAAATTACCACCGTAGAGGTCCCTACTTTGATGGTACTAATTTTGCTAGTTGGAAGCATAAAATGAAAATGCATATTCTTGGACATAACCCCGCCGCTTGGGCTATTGTGTGTGTTGGTTTGCAAGGTGACTTCTTTGATGGGAGAGAACCAAACCATGAAGCTACCGCGGATGAGTTGAAGATGTTGCAATACAATGCTCAAGCTTGTGATATTCTCTTCAACGGATTGTGCCCCGAAGAATTCAACAAAATCAGCCGTCTTGAGAATGCGAAGGAAATTTGGGACACCTTGATTGATATGCACGAAGGTACCGACTCCGTCAAGGAATCCAAGTTGGATGTGCTTCAAAGCCAACTTGACAAGTTCAAGATGAAGGATGGTGAAGGTGTCGCTGAAATGTACTCTAGGCTTGCTCTCATCACAAATGAGATTGCCGGCTTAGGAAGTGAAGAGATGACCGACATATTCATCATCAAAAAGATTCTAAGAGCCTTGGATGGAAAAATATGATACTGTGTGCACATTGATCCAAATGATGCCCAATTACAAATATCTCAAGCCAACGGAGGTGATTGGAAGAATTGTTGCTCATGAGATGTCACTTAAGGATAAAGAGGAACTTCACAACAAATCAAGTGGTGCCTATAAAGCCTCATGTGAAGCCCCTACATCATCAAGTGAGAAACAGGACTTCAATGAAGAATTGAGCTTAATGGTGAAGAACTTCAACAAGTTCTACAAGAGTAGAAGCCAAGATAGAAGCTTCAAGTCAAGGTCCTACAATGACAAAAGATCTTCTAGTCGAGAGCGAAACTGCTACAGTTGTGGAAGACCCGGACACTATTCCAATGAGTGTACGGATCCCTACAAGAGAAGAGAAGATTCTCCAAAAAGAAGAAGCAAAGAATCACCACCAAGAGAGAGGAGGAGTAGAGATGATCGTTATGAACGAAGATACTCACGGAGAAGCAAGGATTCGGAAAGGAAGGAAAAATCATCAAGGAGCTACACAAGACGAAGACATCAAGCTCATGTTGGTGAATGGGTATCCGGCTCCGACTCTGACAGCCACTCTGAGAGAAGTTATCACTCCGACTCTGAAGATACTCAAGATGAAGGTGTTGCCGGTCTAGCACTTGTGTCAACCAACTCCTACGACATATTTGACTCACCAAATGAAGGAATTGGAAGATGCTTCATGGCCAAAGGTCCTAAGGTAACACACCCCGAGTATGTTGATTTCAATAGTGATGAAGATGACTTGTTAGGTGATGATTTGCTTGTTGACAACTCTAGTGATGAATACTATGATGAAACGTCAATTAAACATGCTAATCAAGATAAAACGAATGACAATGATAAGGAGAAGATTGAGGCTCTAACTAAAGAACTAAACACTCTTAAGTTAGCTCATGAAACTCTCTTCGAAGATCATCGAGAACTTTTAAGAGCTCATGAGAAATTACGCTTTGAAAAGCTCAATCTTGAGCAAGAGCATGAGTTCTTAAAAGCAATCAATGATGATCTCCGCAAGAAAAGCTCTTCTTACATTGCCAAGCGTTTACTCTTATCCACTTACATGCCTCAAGTCAAGTCTAGTAACAAGAACAAGAAAGATTCTTCCTCTAGCAGTAACAATGATCATGCTAAATCCAATATTGTTGCTTCTAGTAGTTCTCTTGATTCCACTAATGATTCTCTTAGCCAAGTTACACTTGAGCAAGAAAATAGTTTATTGAAGGGAATTATAGAGAAAGGAGTGTACAAAAGCCTTGCCGGGAGTAAGCAATTCGAGGAAATTGTTCGCAAGCAAGAAATGCACCGGAAGAATCAAGGTGTTGGTTTTGAACGAAAGTTCAATGCCAATGGAGTTGAGTGGGAAGAAGATCAATACCCCAAGACAAAGTTTGTTCCTCAACAAGAGAAGTATACTTCTTTCAAGGGGACACAAGCTCAGGATGATCTTCCACCACAAGACTACAAGCAAAAAGGGAAGGACAAGCTTCAAGAGGAAATTGACGCATTTGAAGAAGCTCCTAAGACCTTAGTCAAGTGGATTCCCAAGACTACTTCAAGTTCCACTTCATCAAGTACGACTACAACTCCAAGGATTCCCATCAAGATGATGTGGATCCAAAAGAAGAAGAACTAGAGAGTTCTTGAGGGTGACTCCGCCAACATACTTCACTCTTATCATTTTGGCAAGAACAAGTGCAATCAACTTCCACATCTTGCACTAGTTCAAGGAGTCACAAACTCTCTTGTTGGTAAGACAAGGGACAAGGTAACCTAAAAGTTTTCATGGACATCATCTTGTGTGTGCATCACTCTATGTCTATGGATATCCTTGTTTGTTCCTTGTGGGACTAACCCATGTAGGTATTGAAAGTGCAATTCACTCAAATGGATAGCTCCAAGTGTTCCACATCAACATTGAGCATCCACATCTTCAACATCTACATGAAGTCATCATCGACAAAACCCAAGGTTAGTTCATCCCTCTTAGGGGGGATATCACATCTCGGGGGAGCTTTACTCTAAGACTTGAGCTAAAGCACTCTAAAGATGTGAACACAACAATGCTTTATGTAAAAGTGGTAACCCCACTTGAGCTTAAACAATGAGTATGACCTATGATCAAGTGCTCTCACTTGACTCCTAAGTCAATATACTCATATATAGATGACCTTGTCATCGCAAATTGCTTGATAGATGCTAGAATTGGTTGTGCATGCCTTGCCACATATTTCATTTGCCATCTTATTGTGTGAGCATGCTGGTTGCATATTTTACTCATTCGAGGACATCCACTTGTTGTTTCGATTGTTTGGTTTTATTTTCTTTTGCCAAGTGGATGGACAAGAATGCCTAATTACCTCCTCTAGCTATCTATGCTTTTCTCGTCTCAAACTCTATTCATGCTGCATCGCAAAATTTGATCAAGTCAGATTCGAACCACTCTGTGTGAGGAGCGCTCGGAGTCCTCGATTCGTCATAGACTTAAACTTCCAAAACCTCTTTATGATTCTCGGTCTGACCGATACCCCACTTTCGGTCCTACCGAGATCATTAAGTTGATCTAGGTTTTCGATCTCGGTGCAACCGATTTGAACATTTCGGTCACACCGAGTTTCAGTAACTGCCTGCAGTTATGAATCTCGGTGCCACCGAGTTGTTCCACTCGGTCACACCGACAGGGTCGGGCTATATATAGTCACAGGAAAAATTTGGAAATTTCTCCGAACCCCTTCGCCCGCGCGATAGCCTGCTCTGCCAACGTGGTCTCCGGATCGTCTTCTTGCCGCCAGCCGCCTCCAGTCGCTGGTCTCCGTCGCCGTCAACGGGAATTCTGCCCCACCGTTGCCGCCGTAGCGAGTCTCCGCCGAACTAGGGTATGGACTCGATCACAGTGCTATTCCCCGTCCGATTCCTAGCACATTGTGTTCTTCATGATTCTTGCCACGATTGAAACACTCCTATCCAGTCAATACGCCCGTAGATTAGCTTTGATTCGAAAATTTTAGGGTTAGGTTTCCGTCGAAACCATCTCGGACCCACCGAGTTGAAAAACTCGGTCCCACCGATTTGGCTTATGCCATTGCACAAGTGAGACTCGGTCTTACCGAGAATTACTTATCGGTGTGACCGATTTTGGAACTCTGTGAAACCCTAGAAGTCTCGGTGCCACCGAACTGTGACTCGGTTCTACCGAGTTCACTAGTTTAGGTTCCAAAACTGCTTCGGTATCACCGAGTTTGAAAATCGGTAGATCCGAGATGATTTCAGTGGGAAACTAAAACTAAGTTTTTGGATCATTCTTTTGCAAAAATCTCTGCATTTTGTGATGCTCATCTTTTCTACCTCATCTATAAACTGTTCACAGGGTCAGTAGTCAGAGTTTGCAGCATGTCTGATCAAAGTGACAGCCAGAACATGTCAGAGCAGCAGGTGCACATGAGTGAGGGCACTAGTCCCTCCAGCTCTTCAGATGAGGGCAGCAGGAGCACCCCTAGCAACTTGCCAAAAGCAGCCACCAGACAGAGGAAGAAGAGAACTTCTGATTCAGAAGATGAAGATTATGTGGCAGAGGAAGAGGCCACATCAAAGAGAGTTGAGCCAGCTCAAGGCACAAAGCCAGGGCTGAAAATCAAAAGGCCAGCAGGCAGCCAACCCATGTCAAAGGCAAGAGCTTCAACTGAGAAGCCTGCACCTAAAGAGCCAGTTGCTGCCGAGGGAAGAAAATAAAGGAAATGGTCAAGAAGACCGTAGCCAGAGTGCTAGGAAAGGCTTCCATCATGGAAGAGGAAGAGGAAGAAGAGGTAGCTGCACCAGCACCCAAGGCACCCAAGCTGATGGGTGATGCCATAAGATCAGGGGCTACTGCATCTAAGCCCAAAGCTGCCTCCAAGCCAAAACCAAAGAGGAATACAAGGAGCATTCCTGCAGCTGAGAAGAACAAGGCCCCAGTGCCTGAGACTGTTGCTGAAGAAGAGGATGAAGAGCAAGTTCTGAGAAAGCTCAAGTCCAAGATCCCAGACCACAACGATGCGCATCCTGTGGCTGAGGACATGAAGCTCAGGAGAGATTCAGGGCTGAGGAAGTGGAGAGAAGCAGACCCATATGCTTCAAGGAGGAGGACTGCTGTTGACTACAGGTTCCACACTAAGGAACAACAGGACTTCTATGAGACAGTGCTGCTTGATAAGAAGCCAATAGTCTGTGATATGAGATGGGTTGACTGGCAGTACATCAAGGACAATGAGGAGCACTATCCTGGAGTGCAAGACAGCTTCATAGCTTGTGGAGTAGCTGACTTTGTTGGGCAGGAGCTCACAAAGTGGAATGAGGAGCTTATAATGCAGTTCTACTCCACAGCACATTTTTATTCAGATGGGAGGATCACATGGATGTCTGAGGGTACAAGGTACCAATCCACAGTTGCTGAGTGGGCACAGATCATTAATGCCCCGGAGGAGCATGATGATGACTTGGACATATATGCCAAGAAGAAGATGGACCATAACTCTATGTCCAATATGTACAAGGAAATTCCCGATGAAGCTCTTGACACCTTCAAATTTGGGTCTGTGCATTACCTTCTGTCAGGGCTGCCAACTATCAATTGGATCTTGAGGCACACCTTATTGCCCAAATCTGGAGATCACAAGATGATCAGAGGCCATGCTATCAACTTGCTACATGTATTTGATGTACCTCAGAAGTTCAAGGTGATGAGCCTCATAGTGGAAACTATCAAAAGGACTGCAGCAGATCAGAAGAGGAGTTGCGGATATGCCCCTCAGATCCAGGAGCTCATTAACTCCAAGATGGGCACGGGCATATATTTATTGGACAAGGAACACCTGCCCATCCGTCTAGATTTTGAGGACAATCAAGTTGTCATGACTGAGAACGAGCCATCATCTGCCCAAGCATACGCAAAGAAGGAGAAGGCAAGGAAGGAGAAAGCTGCCAACATGCCAACTCAAGAGGAGGCATCTGAGTATTTCTTGAAGACCAAACAAGAGCAGCTTGGTTACCTGATTGCATCCACCCTGCGGATTGAGCAAGGACTAGCCACCCTAACTCAAAACCAGGCAAGCCTAGAGAGAATCATGGAAGAAAAGTTCTATGACTTGGATGTCAAGGTAACAGAGATTCAGACTACAGTGGAGCAGCTCCAAGATGATATGCAGGAGAGGAGAGGCAGGACTACCACTCATGCCTTTGCCAGAGTGCCACAAGGTCCGAGGTCATCTACCGTGCCAGTTGCTGACACCAGAGCCACCACCTCAGCACCAGCTACAACCTCAGTTCCACCAGCTCCAGCATCTACTTCAGCTCCAACTCCAGCGTCTACAGAAGCCTTTGTCCTTGGAGTGATCCGGACTCCACCACCACCAGAAGATCAAGCCTGAGCGTCGATCTAGTACTATGCATTTTCTAGGAACTTTTTGGTAACTTGTTGCCAAAGGGGGAGAAAATGTATAGATCATAGGCTTCGAGAGAGAGAGAGAGAGAGAGTGTTGCTTTTCTCTCTTGCTTTATTTGGTGGTTTTTCAAACTTGTTTGCTTTTGAGTGCTTGAGATACTACGTCATTATTTGTGAGACATTGATGATCATGTGTTTGATCATAAGCTACACTTAATGCTTGCTTAATGCTATTATCTTATTATGTGATCTTTCACTATTCTTGGTGATGAGTGCATGTATTTCATTCTTATCATTTTAAGCGATCCACCAAGATGTATGTGACATGGAAGAGTAACCCATGACTCTAACTCCTTGTGCATTTGCAGTCCAAAGCAAATTTTAAATATGCACAAATTTAGGGGGAGCTCTTACTTATCACATACTTCTCAAAGCGACGATATATTTCATGCTTATTATCATTTGTCGAAGCTTTGATCTATATGTTGTCATCAATTACCAAAAAGGGGGAGATTGAAAGTGCAACTATCCCTAGGTGGTTTTGGTAATTCATAACAACATATAGCTCATTGAGCTAATACTATTCCAAGATGATTATTTCAGGAAAGCTCAATGATTGGCATGGCATGGATGTGAAAGTGGAACCCTCAAAATGCTAAGGAAAAAGGATTGGCTCAAGCTCAAAAGCTCAAGACTCTTCATTTTATATTTTAGTGATCCAAGATCACATTGAGTCTTTAGGAAAAGCCAATACTATCAAGGAGGGATGAGGTGTTGCTTAATGAGCCTCTTGCTTCATGTGCTTAGTGATATGCTCCAAAAACCCTCAACTACTTTCCCATATCCACATATGACCTAAACCCTAAGACAAACTCGGTCCTACCGATTCTTCCTATCCGGCGCCACCGAGTTTCACTTGTCATTAGCCACTGCCAAACCCTAGCAATTCGGTTCTACCGATAGGGATCTCGGTCTCACCGAGATGGGATTGCAAACTCTCTGTTTCCCTTTCATAACTTTTTGGTCTCACCGAAAGAGCGAATCGGTCCCACCGAGATTGCAATGTAAATTCAGTGTTTCCCCTTTGTAACTTTTCGGTCTCATTGAAAGAGCAAATCGGTCCCACCGAGTTTGCCTGACCAACTCTCTGGTTAGCTAATTACCAAATTCGGTCTCACCGAGTTTGTGTAATCGGTCTCACCGAGATTACGTTATGCCCAAACCCTAACCATATCGGTCCTACCGAGTTGCATGTCAGTCCCATCGAAAGTCTCTAACGGTCACTAGGTTTACATTTTCGGTCCGACCGAGTTTGTTGATTCGGTCCCATCGAGATTGGAAAACTATGTAACGGTTGGATTTTGTGTGGAGGCTATATATACCCCTCCACCTCTTCATTCGAAGAGAGAGCAATCAGAACGCATACACCATTCCAACTCATATGTTCTGAGAGAGAACCACCTACTCATGTGTTGAGACCAAGATATTCCATTCCTACCATATGAATCTTGATCTCTAGCCTTCCCAAGTTGCTTTCCACTCAAATCTTCTTTCCACCAAATCAAAATCCTATGAGAGAGAGTTGAGTGTTGGGGAGACTATCATTTGAAGCACAAGAGCAAGGAGTTCATTACCTACACACCATTTGTTACTTCTTGGAGAGTGGTGTCTCCTAGATTGGCTAGGTGTCACTTGGGAGCCTTCGACAAGATTGTGGAGTTGAACCAAGGAGTTTGTAAGGGCAAGGAGATCGCCTACTTCGTGAAGATCTACCGCTAGTGAGGCAAGTCTTGTGTGGGCGATGGCCATGGTGGGATAGACAAGGTTGCTTCTTCGTGGACCCTTTGTGGGTGGTTGCTTCTTCGTGGACCCTTCGTGGGTGGAGCCCTGTGTGGACTCTCGCAACCATTACCCTTTATGGGTGGAGCCCTGTGTGGACTCGCGCAACCGTTACCCTTTGTGGGTTGAAGTCTCCATCAATGTGGATGTAGGATATCACCACCTATCCGAACCACGGGAAAAACATCCGTGTCTCCAATTGCGTTTGAATTCTCCAAACCCTTCCCTTTACATTCTTGCAAGTTGCATGCTTTACTTTCCGCTGCCAATATACTCTTTGCATGCTTGCTTGAATTATGTGATGATTGCTTGACTTGTCTTAAAATAGCTAAAATCTGCCAAGAACTAAAATTGGGAAAAGGTTAAGTTTTTATTTAGTCAAGTAGTCTAATCACCCCCTCTAGACATACTTTCGATCCTACACCAACCCTCCACCAGCTACTGTTCAACCAGCCCTCCACGGGGTCGTCCTGTTCATCCAGCCCTCCACGGGGTCCTGTTCATCCACCCCTCCACCGGCTCGATCGATCGGGGTGCTGTTCACCCAGCGGCAACGACCTCTTCAACCACGAGGTCCTGTTCATACAACCCCCCACCGGGAACTGTTCATCCAAACCCCCCAACAACGCTCACTATTCATTCCAGAGGTAGCATCGATTGGCTTCAGTTAGCAGCAGTAGCGAAGGAATCACTTGGGTTCAGTTAACAGCAAGGGATCGATTGATCGCTCAGGTTCAGTTAACAGCAAGGGATCGATCGATCGTTTGGGTTCAATAACGCGTAGCCTGCAGTGCAATCACTCGGGTTCAGTAGGCCAACGCCTTGCTCTGGTTCAGTTAGAGCCCAATGCCTCGCACCCACACGCGTATGTGTACGAGAGAAACGCACATCGCTCGGCCCCCGACCACCCGCCGTACCGGGAACTCCCCGATATTTTCCACGCCCTCGCTTCTACCATGTTTTTTTCCGTCATGGACGGCCAAAGAATGTCATGCAGCTGCGTCTCCGGCCCGCCCAGGACGAAAGCCCATTTTCTGTCATGATTTTTTGTCATAGAAGTAGGAGCCCACCACATCTATAATGATACCGGGTTTTGTCACAATTATCATCATAGAAGTGTCATAATTATGACAAAAAAAATTCGTTCGGCCCAAAATGTCACGGATGTGTCTTTTTTTTGTAGTGGTTCCAGCAAGCACCAAGCATTATATGGTGGCTAACTTACGAGTACAAGAATAAGAAGAGAAACTACTATGCATAGCGGCCGCAAACTAGTAATGATCAATAAGTGATCCTAAACTACTTACGAGTCAAACATAACCCCATCGTGTTCTCTTCCCGAACTCCCTCGAAAAGAGACGATCACGGTTACACACGCAGTTGGTGTATTTTATTTCCGATCTGGTGTCAAGTTATCTACAACCAGATATTATAAGTCTCCTAGTTGCCACATAACTGTGGGCACGGCTTTCAAAAAGATTTAACCCTGTAGGGGTGTCCCAACTTAGTCCATCATAAACTCTCACGATCCGCGGAGGTAGAAGCTCCATCTCGAGACAACCCGATCAAGCTCGGAATCCTGGTGCACAAGACATTTCGACAATGGTAAAACAAAACCAGCAAGACCTCCCGACGTGCCGACACCCTGATAGTAGCCGTGCGTATCTCGTCTCAGGCCACGACGGATGAGCTATGGTTACAGCGTCCAAATCCACAAGTTGCCCCGGGCGGCGCTGCAAGCTGCTCTAGTTTGGACCAACACTCATGTGGAGCACTGGCCCGGGTTGTTGATTAATTATCCTTGGGGTCCGGAAAGTCCCTATGCAAGTTTTAGTTGTTATTAGGCAAATGGTAAAACCAAGGTTGGGCCTTGCTGGAAGAGTTTTATTCAAAGCGAACTATCAAGGGGGCCCCATAAACCCCGACCGTGTAAGGAACGCAAATCAAGGAACATAAGACTGGTATGACGGAAACTAGGGCGGAAAGAGTGGAACAAAACCAAGCAAAATGCTAAGCCTTCCACCCTTTACCAAGTATATAGATGCATCAATTAAATAAGAGATATTGTGATATCCCATGATATCCATGTCCCAACATGGAACAACCTGCAACAGCACCTGCAACTAGCAACGCTATAAGAGGGGCTGAGCAAAACGGTAACATAGCCAATCAACGGTGTGCTGGGATGGTGGAAAAGGTTAGACGCTTATCATGGCAATTTGGGAGGCTTGACAAACAAGTGGTAGGTAGCGCGACATAGCGATAACATCAAGACAACTAGCAAAGCAAAGATAGTAATGGTATCCAGGGTAGTGATCATCTTTCCTGAAATCCCGCTCGGAAGAAGACCAAGTCCCTGAAGTAGACGAACCAACGTAGTCGAACGAATCCTCACAATCGCAACGTAACCAGAACTATTGAGAAGAAGGACAACCGGAAAGAAGCAAACAACACGGTAAACAAACAAGCATAAACATGACATGATCCACAACCAAGTATGATGCATGACAAGGTTAAATGTGGTTGCTCATGGCAAGAAATGATGCATGAATGAACCCCACATCAAAGCAAGTATAAATGAGTTCGGAAACAACCCATAACAATTCCGGAAAGTCCCCATATGCAAATTCTAAATTTGGTATTGATCTGAACAAACATTATGTTAAAAATTTTAAACAGCAAGTTAAAGTGCACCATGATGATCTACACATTTTTCTAGTCAAGTTACATATGTAGATCATTTAATTCGGAGCTATGGCCTAAAAGATATGAGTTAAACAAGTTTAACATGGCATTGATGTAAATGCAAGCAATACACTATCACAAACACTTCAAAACAAGGATGCAACATGACATGATGAAACTATATGCAATTCTAAGCAATTTTCATATAGGACATGATCAAAATGGAGCAACGGTTCAACAAATATACACAAGACAAGTTTAAATAACAACCTACCCAAAACAACAACTAGGCATATTGCAAGCATCAAATCAACATGTTACAGGAACCATATGAGCACAAACTTGATATGCACTTAGAGTAGAGATAACATAATTCAATTCATCTTTAATGTTCAGGTTCATAAGCATCACGATTAATTTACGTACTATGATCCATGCAAAATGCAAAGTTCTGAAACAGATCATGACTTGGTAAAAAGCTGGGTATATATGACAGCAGGGTTAAAATGATAGCATGTTGGAGGCAAGAAACAAAGATGCTACAGTGCAATATCATGGCATCAAATGGCATAGCATGCTATTAAAAATCATGGAGCTCAAGTAGCACAACATGACATATACATAGGAGCAACAGGTTCATGTCATTCATCAAGACAAGATGCAACCGTGAAACAAGCTGATTCTCAAACTTAGTGAAATATGGGAATGCAAAACAGTAACATTATGATGCTGCATTGGGATGCACATAACAGCAAGCACATCAATTCTAATATTTATGTCATGGACATGGGCATGTAGTAAACATGGCAGTCTACAACTTACTCCATTGGCACAACTTCATATGATGCATAGAATAATTACTATGATTTTTGCAAAATGGAACACGTTGTTAACATATTCACAAATTTAGCATGATGGCAACTTTAGAGCAAGAATGAGTCATGCTACAACAACTTTACATGGAAACCAAGGGCATGGCATAAAATTACACATCACATAGAGCAAACCACCCGAAGGAATCAAATGCATATGAGCAATGGATTAGTGGCAACCATCATGGCATGTTTGAATGTTTTAATAGTTTTCTGAAGTTAACAGCAAGATGAACTTTTGCAACGAAGATTAACACATGAATATGAATCCCAATGTGCATGCAACAACAACCATGACGAAGATCACGAAGAGTAGAACATTTTACATATATGGACCATCTCCAACGGATCAACGGGTACAAAGTTACAAGCCACACAAGATGCATATATGGACTTAGTCATTGTAACAGAGAAAATAGAGTGAGCTCAGGATAACTAAAATGTGCACGGGCGTTGGATAGGTGGGCGCTCACCAACAGGCTCAATAGGTCGGTTTGTGGCTGAGGCTGAAAAACCGGGCAGTTCATGCGAGTCAGACCGAATCGGTTGAACCGGCAAAACCGGGCGCGGTCGGGGCGGACCGACCGATCATCATGGGGAAGCGAGCGCCAGTTGGGAGGGCCATGGCCACGGTGGCTCCGGCGGCGGGGACGAAGAGACGAGGCGCCGAAGGAGTCGAGGCGGTGATGAAGGCGCTCGTCGGCGGCGGAGCTTCGAGTGGCGATGTCTCCTATGGGAGAGAGGGAGAAGTGAGAGGAGGGGGGAGAAGGAGACGAGCAGGGGAAGGAGGAGTAGGGTGGCGGGGTCCGGCCTGGTGGTTTCGATCGCCGGCGGCGGGGCTCGCCGGAGGGGCCTGATGTCGCTTGAACTACGTCGGTATTTCCCCAAAGAGGAAGGGATGATGCAACACAGCCGCGATAGGTATTTCCCTCAGTTATGAAACCAAGATATCAATCCAGTAGGAGAACCAAGCAACACTATGTAAACAGTACCTGCACACAAAGAACAAATACTTGCAACCTGACGCGTATAAGGGGTTGACAATCCTTTCTTCGGGTAACGTGAAATAAAAGATGGAAATAAAAGTTCAGTAAGGTATTTTTCGGTTTTTGGAATAATAGATCTAAAAATAAAAGTGGCAAATAGTAGATCGGAAAGCATATATGATAAAGAATAGACCCGGGGGCCGTAGATTTCACTAGTGGCTTCTCTCAAGAAATAGCACACGGTGGGTAAACAAATTACTGTTGGGCAATTGATATAATCGAATAGTTATGACGATATCCAAGGCAATGATCAATATATAGACATCACGTCCAAGATTAGTACACCGACTCCTGCCTGCATCTACCACTATTGCTCCACACATCAACCGCTATCCAGCATGCATCTAGTGTATTAAGTTCATGGAGAAATGGAGTAATGCAATAAGAACGATGAAATGATGTAGACGAGATCTATTCATGTAGGAATATCCCCCATCTTGTTATCCTTAATAGCAACGATACATATGTGTCTTGCTGCCCCTTCTGTCACTGGGAAAGAACACCGCACGATCGAACCCATCACAAAGCACCTCTTCCCATGGCAAGAAAAATTGATCTACTTGGCCTAACTAAACCAAAGATTCGAAGAAGAAATACGAGGCTATAAATAATCATGCATATAAGAGATCAAAGAAGACTCAAATAATATTCATGGATAAAAGATCTGATCATAAACTCAAAGTTCATCGGATCCCAACAAACACACCGCAAAAGAGTTACATCAAATAGATCTCCAAGAGACCATTGTATTGAGAATCAAAAGAGAGAGAGAGAGAGAGAAAGTCATCTAGCTACTTCCTACGGACTCGTAGGTCTATGATGAACTACTCACGCATCATCGGAGAGGCACCAATGAGGATGATGAACTCCTCTGTGATGGTGTTTAGATTGGATCTCGTGGTTTTGGAACTTGTGGCGGCTGGAATTGTGTTTTGTCGACTTCCCTAGGGTTTCTGGAATATTTGGGGATTGATAGGGAGAAGAGGTGGCGTGGGAGGTCACCGAGGTGGGCACAACCCACGTGGGCGCGCCTAGGCCCCAGGCACGCCCTGGTGGGTTGTGCTCCCCTCGGAGCACCCCTCTGGTACTTCTTTGGTCCAACAGGTGTCTTCTGGTCCAGAAATATTCTCCAAAAAAATTCGCCGCGTTTGGACTCTATTTGGTATTGATTTTTTGTGAAGTAAAAAACAAGCAAAAAATAGCAACTAGCACTAGGCACTATGTCAATAGGTTAGTCCCAAAAAATGATATAAAGTTTCTATAAAATGATTGTAAAACATCCAAGAATGATAATATAACAACATGGAACAAGAAAAAAAATTATAGATACGTTGGAGACGTATCAGCATCCCCAAGCTTAATTCATACTCGTCCTTGAGTAGGTAAATGGTAAAAACAGAAGGGAGGAGTTTGGAGGGAGCAAACGCAATGTAGACACGGAGATTTTTGGCGTGGTTCCGATAGGTGGTGCTATCGTACATCCACGTTGATGGAGACTTCAACCCACGAAGGGTAACGGTTGCGCGAGTCCACGGAGGGATCCACCCATGAAGGGTCCATGAAGAAGCAACCTTTTCTATCCCACCATGGCCATCGCCCACGAAGGACTTGCCTCACTAGGGTAGATCTTCACGAAGTAGGCGATCTCCTTGCCCGTACAAAGTCCTTGGTTCAACTCCACAATCTTGACGGAGGCTCCCAAGTGACACCTAGCCAATCTAGGAGACACCACTCTCCAAAAGGTAATAGATGGTGTGTTGATGATGAACTCCTTGCTCTTGTGCTTCAAATGATAGTCTCCCCAACACTCAACTCTCTCTCATAGGATTGGGTTTGGTAGAAAGATGATTTGAGTGGAAAGCAACTTGGGGAAGGCTAGAGATCAAGATTTATGTGGTTGGAATGGAATATCTTGACCTCAACACAAGTGTAGGTGGTTCTCTCTCAGAAAATGTATGTTGGAAGTGTAGGCATGTTCTGATGGCTCTCTCGATGAATGAAGAGTGGGTGGAGGGGTATATAGCCTCCACACAAAATCTAACTGTTACACACAAATCACCAAACTCGGTGGGACCGAATTATAAAACTCGGTCAGACCGATTTAGTTCAAAATGTGAATGTTAGGATTTTCGGTGGGACCGACATGTCAACTCGGTGGGACCAATGTCGTTAGGGTTAGAGCATAACGTAATCTCGGTGAGACCGATTACACAAACTCGATGGGATCGATTTTGGTAATAGACAAACAGAGAGTTGGTCAGGCAAACTCAGTGGGACCGATTCGCTCATCTCGGTTAGACCAAAACGTTATGAAGGGGAAACAGAGAGTTTGCATTGCAATCTCGGTGGGACCGAGATCCCTATCAGTGAGATCGAAGTGACTAGGGTTTTGGCAGTGGCTATGTCAAGTGAACTCGGTGGCGCCGGATAGAAGATTTCGGTGGGGCCGAGTTTGACTTTTGGTTTGGGACATATGTGGATATGAGAAAGTAGTTGAGGGTTTTTGGAGCATATCACTAAGAATTTTGAGAAAGTAACTCATTAAGCAACACCTCACCCCCTTTTAATAGTATTGGCTTTTCCTATGGACTCAATGTGATCTTGGATCACTAAAAGTAAAATGTAGAGTCTTGTGCTTTGAGCTTGAGCCAATCTTTTGTCCTTAGCATTTTGAGGGGTCCACTTTCTAATCCATGCCATGCCAATCATTGAGCTTTCCTGAAGTATTTATCTTAAAATAGCATTAGCTCAATGAGCTATATGTTGTTAGGAATTACCAAAACCACCCAGGGATAGTTGCACTTTCAACCTCCCCCTTTTTGGTAATTGATGACAACATATAGATCAAAGCTTCGACAAAAGATAATAAGATTGAAATACATCGTCGGTTTGAGAAGTATGTGATAAGCAAGAGCTCCCCCTAAATTTGTGCATTATTTAGAATTTGTTTTGAATGCAAATGCACAATCGATTAGGATCATGGGTTACTCTTCCATATCACATACATCTTGGTGGAGCGCTCAAAATGATAGAAATTAAAAGCATGCACTCATCACCAAGCAAGTGAATGATCATATATGAGATATAAAAGATAGTATCATCCAAACAAGCATTAAGGTAGCAAATGATCAACCACATGATCATACAAGTATCTCACACAAGCACACAATCAAAAAGTTCAACCAAAAGCAAAGAAGCAAAACACTCTCTCGAAGCCTATATGATCTATACATATTTCTCCCCCTTTGGCAACAAGTTACCAAAAAGTTCAAATATGCATAGTGCTATGCGTATCTCAGGCTTGGTCTTCGGGAGGTGGTGTAGAGAGAACTCCAAGGACGAAGGCATCTGTGGATGTAGTTGGAGCTGGTGGAGTGGCTGCTGGAGGTGGCAGTGGAGCTGTAGCTGCTGGTGCTGGTGCTGTAGCTCTAGAATCTCTCACTAGCACTGCAGTAGATCTCTGTCCTCTAGGCACTCGCTCAAATACATCAGTGGTTGCCTTGCCTCTCTTCTCTTCTGCTTCCTCCTGAAGCCGCTGAACTGCTGTTTGAATCTCAGTTACCTTCAGATCAAGATCATAAAAATTTGTTTCTATGATCCTCTCCAAGCTCTCCTGGTTTTGAGTCAGGGTGGCCAAGCCCTTCTCAATCCTCAGTGTAGACTGGATCAGATATGAAAGTTGATCTTGCTTGCTCTTCAGGAAAACTTGAGATGCCTTTTAAACACTTGGCATCTTGACAGCTTTCTCAGCCTTTGCTTTGGCTCTCTTCTCCTGTGCTTGAACTGATGATGGTTCCTACTCATTCATCACTACAGTGTTGTCTACAAAATCAGGATATAAGGGTAGGTGCTCCTTGTCCAACAGACAAGTGCATGTGCCCATCTTTGAGTTGATGAGCTCCTGAATGTGTGGAGCATACCCACAACTTCTCTTCTGGTCAGCTGCTGTCCTCTTGATTGTCTCTACAATCAAACTCATAACCTTGAACTTCTGAGGGACATCAAAGATATGCAGCAAGTTGATTGAATGCCCTCTGATCATCTTGTGATCTCCTGACTTGGGTAGAAGAGTGTGCCTAAGGATTGTGTTGATGGTAGGCAGACCAGACAACAGATAGTGTACAAATCCAAGCTTATGTGTCTCCAAAGCTTTATCTGGGATCTCCTTGTACATGTTTGCCATAGAGTTGTGGTCTTTCTTCTTCTTGGCATACACATCCAAATCATCCTCATGTTCTTCTGGGGCATTTATCAGCTTGGCCCATTCTTCAATAGTGGATTGGTACCTAGTACCTTCTGACATCCAAACTATCCTCCCATCTGGATAGAAATGAGCAGTGGAGTAGAATTGTAGTATAAGCTCATCATTCCATTTTGCGAGTTTCTGTCCAACAAACTCATCAACTCCACAAGCTTTGAAGCTGTCATATACACCTGGGTAATGATCTTCTTTCTTCTTGATGTATTCCCAGTTGATCCATCTCATGTCACATACCATTGGCTTCTTAGCAAGCAGAATGGTCTCATAGAAATCTTGTTGTTCCTTAGTGTGGAATCTATAGTCAACTGCAGTCCTTCTCCTCACAGCATAGGGATCAGACTGTCTCCACAATCTCAGTCCATCATCCTTTCTGATGTTCATGTCCTCTGCCACTGGATGAGCATCATTGTGGTCAGGGATCTTGGGCTTCAACTTCCTCAAAACAAGTTGAAAGCACAAGTTCTCCCTAGGTGGTTTTGATAATTGATGACAACATATCTCTTGTTGGACTAACATTTCGATCTAGCATGTTTCAGATAAGTTCAACAATGGAGTGGCATGGACTAAAGGTTGTGGGAACTCCTTCAAGATGCTAAGGACAAAGGATTGGCTAAAGATTCAAGCTCAAGACTCTTCATTTTATATTTTAGTGATCCAAGATCACATTGAGTCTTCAGGAAAAGCCAATACTATCAAGGAGGGATGAGGTGTTGCTTAATGAGCCTCTTGCTTCATGTGCTTAGTGATATGCTCCAAAATCCTCAGCTACTTTCCCACTTCCACATATGACCTAAACCCTAAGCCAAACTCGGTCCTACCGATTCTTCCTATCCGGCGCCATCGAGTTTCACTTGTCATAAGCCACTGCCAAACCCTAATCAGTTCGGTCTCACCGATGGGATCTCGGTCTCACCGAGATGGGCTTGCAAACTCTCTGTTACCCATTGCAATATTCTCGGTCCCACCGAGATATGCAATCGGTCCCACCGAGTTTGCTTGACCAAATCTCAGTTTCACTTATTACCCAAATCGGTCCTACCGAGTTTGAGTAATCGGTCAAACTGAGTTCTGGATTTACCCTAACCCTAGCACATCGGTCCCACCGAGTTGATCCAGTCGGTCCCACCGAAAATCTCTAACGGTCAATAGGTTTACATTTTCGGTCCGACCGAGTTTGTTGATTCGGTCCCACCGAGATTGGAAAACTGTGTGTAACGGTTGGATTTTGTGTGGAGGCTATATATACCCCTCCACCTCCTCTTCATTCGAAGAGAGAGCCATCAGAACACATACACCATTCCAACTCATATGTTCTGAGAGAGAACCACCTACTCATGTGTTGAGACCAAGACATTCCAATACTACCATATGAATCTTGATCTCTAGCCTTCCCAAGTTGCTTTCCACTCAAATCTTCTTGCCACCAAATCCAAATCCTATGAGAGAAAGTTGAGTGTTGGGGAGACTATCATTTGAAGCACAAGAGCAAGGAGTTCATTACCTACGCACCATTTGTTACTTCTTGGAGAGTGGTGTCTCCTAGATTGGCTAGGTGTCACTTGGGAGCCTCTGACAAGATTGTGGAGTTGAACCAAGGAGTTTGTAAGGGCAAGGAGATCGCCTACTTCGTGAAGATCTACCGCTAGTGAGGCAAGTCCTGTGTGGGCGATGGCCATGGTGGGATAGAAAAGGTTGCTTCTTCGTGGACCCTTTGTGGGTGGTTGCTTCTTCGTGGACCCTTGTGGGTGGAGCCCTGTGTGGACTCGCGCAACCATTACCCTTGGGTGGAGCCCTGTGTGGACTCGCGCAACCGTTACCCTTTGTGGGTTGAAGTCTCCATCAACGTGGATGTAGGATAGCACCACCTATCCGAACCACGGGAAAAACATCCGTGTCTCCAATTGCGTTTGAATTCTCCAAACCCTTCTCTTTACATTCTTGCAAGTTGCATGCTTTACATTCCGCTGCTCATATACTCTTTGCATGCTTGCTTGATATGTATTGTGTGTGTTGAAATTGTGCCTAAACTCCACTCAAATAAAAAAAGCCTAAAAATTGCAACTTTAGCATTAAGTGTCTAATCACCCCCCCTTCTAGACACATCTACTTCTTGATCCTACAAGTGGTATCAGAGGTTTGGTCTCCATTGCCTTGGTTTAATCACCATTGGAGGAAGATGGATGTGTCTACATTAGGGAGTCTTAGACATAGAGTGCCAATTCTTGATGGAGAGTATTTTCATGAGTGGAAAAATGAGATGCTTGTATTCTTCGATCAATATCATTTGAACAAGTATATTGCTAGCCCTTGTGCACCTCATATTGATCCTTTGCATCCTACCCTAGATGAAGATATTGACATGATTCACAATCTTAGAATTATTGAGCTCATCATTAGAGGATTGCCGAAAATTTGATTGCTAGTTTGCCTACTCACAATTGTGCCTATACCATATGGAAATTTCTTGAGGAACGATTTCCCGATCATTCCTTGAAAACTTTGGATGAAATTCTCCATAAATCTAGTGCCTTGAGTAAGATGAACTCTAGTGATCCTAGTTTTGGTAAATGTCTATTTGAACTTACCAATCTTAAGCATGCTAAAGGAGATGTTGGAATCATTAATGATATCATATTCAAAGCTATAAGAATTCATAAAAGTGACCACTTTGATGATCATTTATCTAATGAATTACCCTCTCTAGGAAATGATGAGTCACAAGATCATGATGAACATGAATATTATGATGATGATGATAGTGACTTCGATCTTGATGATGCAATGAGACATTTTGGTCTTATGGCAAATCTTCAGGGATATGAATCAGGAGGAAAGGAATGGGTTCTTGATAGTGGATGTACTGATCATATGACCGGAGATGAAGAGATGTTTCGTGAGCTTGCTGAAAATGACGGCCCTCGAAAATATGTCACCTTTGGTGATAATTCAAAGGGTAAAGTGGTTGGCCTTGGTAAGGTGGCCATCTCACATGATAGTTCCATTCAAAATGTCATGCTCGTTGAATCTCTTGGCTACAACTTACTTTCAGTATCTAGACTTGCTGATTTCGGTTTGAATGTCCTATTTACTGAGGTAGATTGCCAAGTATTTCGTCGAGACAATCATAAAATGGTCTTTACGGGTATGCGTAGAGGTGATCTTTACATTGTCGATTTCTCTAAAAAGGCACAACCTAAAACTTGCTTTGTTGCTAAATCCTCAAAAGGTTGGTTGTGGCATAGACGACTAGGTCACGTTGGCATGAGAAACCTTGACAAGCTTATTAAAGGAAATCATATCCTTGGAGTTAACGATGTCATATTTGATAAGGATAGACTTTGCAGTGCTTGTCAAGCAGGTAAACAGGTTGGAGGAAGACATCCCGTGAAGAACATCATGACCACAAGGAGGCCACTCGAGCTACTTCACATGGATCTTTTTGGTCCCAACGCCTACAAGAGTCTCGATGGAAATTCTTTTGGTCTAGTTATAGTTGATGACTTTTCAAGATTTACGTGGGTGTTCTTTCTTAATGACAAGTCACAGGTCCAGAAGATCTTCAGAAACTTCGCTAGGAAGGCCCAAAATCAGTTTGATGTGAAGATCAAGAAGGTTCGGAGTGACAACGGAACGGAGTTCAAGAACGCAAATGTGGACACCTTTCTTGACGAAGAAGGGATTTCACACGAGTTCTCGGCTACGTACACACCTCAACAAAATGGAGTTGTTGAGAGGAAGAACCGGACGCTCATCGAAATGGCAAGAACGATGCTTGATGAATACAAGACGCCAAAGCACTTTTGGGCAGAAGCGGTTGAGACAGCTTGTCACGCAACAAATCGCTTATATCTTCACAAGCTACTCGGCAAGACGGCATACGAGCTCCTCACCGGTAACAAGCCTCAAGTTGGATACTTTCGAGTATTCGGCTCAAAGTGCTACATTCTTGATAAGCATCATCGTTCAAAGTTTGCTCCTAAATCTCATGAAGGTTTTCTACTTGGTTATGGCTCAAACTCTCACACTTACCGTGTCTACAACAATTTCACCCGAAAGGTTGAAGAGACGGTAGATGTGAAGTTTGATGAATCTAATGGCTCGCAAGTAGAGCAATTGCCAATTGATGTAGGAGACAAAGACTCTTCAGAAGCAATTCAAGACTTGTCCATTGGCAAAATTCGTCCAACGGAGGTGAAGGAGAGTACTTCATCCGTCCAAGTGGAAGCTTCTACTTCACGACAAGGTGAACCAAGAATCGACACGGAAGCATCCACAAGTGGGACACACCAAGATGAAGAAAACGAGGAAGTACGTCAAGATGAACATCAACAACCTCCTTCTCCACCACGACAAGAGAACGACGACGTCAACAATGAAGAAGGCCAAGAAGAAGAACAAGATGAAGAAGATGTTCAATGAAGACCCAAGCAAAAGCTCTCACGAGTTCGAGCAAGAATTGCCAAAGATCATCCCGTCGAGCAAATCCTCAATGATATACAAACCGGGAGAATCACTCGCTCAAAAACTCGTTTAGCTAACTTTTGTGAAAACTATTCATTCATCTCTAGCATTGAACCTATGAAGGTTGAAGAAGCATTGGAAGATCAGGATTGGATAAACGCTATGCATGAAGAGCTACATAATTTTGAGAGAAACCAAGTTTGGACATTGGTCGAGAAGCCCGACAACAACCACAACATCATTGGTACCAAATGGGTGTTTCGCAACAAGCAAGATGAAGATGGACAAGTGGTTCGCAACAAAGCACGTCTCGTCGCCCAAGGGTACACACAAGTCGAAGGTATGGACTATGGTGAGACGTATGCTCCCGTTGCTAGACTTGAGTCCATTCGCATCTTACTTGCCTATGCTAATCACCATAATATCACCTTGTACCAAATGGACATTAAAAGTGCTTTTCTAAATGGTGAAATAGAGGAGGAAGTTTATGTCAAACAACCTCCCGGCTTTATCAATCCTAAGAAACCAAATCATGTTTACAAACTTCACAAAGCTCTTTATGGTCTTAAACAAGCTCCTAGAGCATGGTATAAATGCTTGACCAAGTTCCTTACTACAAGTGGTTTTGAAATTGGTAAAATTGATTCTACTCTTTTTACTAAAAGGGTTAATGGAGAACTATTTGTATGCCAAATTTATGTTGATGATATCATATTTGGTTCAACTAACCCTCTCTTTAGTGAAAAGTTTGGAAAGCTAATGTCAGAGAAGTTTGAGATGTCTATGATGAGTGAACTCAAATTCTTTCTCGGGTTGCAAATCAAGCAAACTAAGGAAGGTACATTTGTCTCTCAAACAAAGTACACCAAGGACTTATTCAAGAAGTTCAATATGCAAGGATGCAAAGGTATGTCTACACCCATGCCTACTAGTGGACATAATGATTTAACCAAAGATGGTGAACCGGTTGATCAAAAGGTTTATCGCTCTATGATTGGTTCATTGTTATACCTATGTGCTTCACGTACCGACATTATGCTAAGTGTGTGCATGTGTGCACGATATCAAGCTGCTCCTAAAGATTGTCATCTTAAGGCTGTGAAAAGGATAGTGAGATATTTAATCCATACACCAAATTTTGGCATTTGGTATCCTAAGAGGTCTTCTTTTGATCTTGTTGGCTATTCTGACTCGGATTATGCCGGAGACAAGGTTGATAGAAAGTCCACTTCGGGTACTTGTCAATTTCTTGGTAGATCTCTTGTGTCTTGGTCTTCCAAGAAACAAAACTCGGTATCCTTATCCACCGCCGAAGCAGAATACATTGCCGCTGGTTCATGTTGTGCTCAATTACTTTGGATGACCCAAACTCTTAAAGATTATGGGATTTATGTGAAACATGTTCCACTGCTTTGTGACAATGAAAGTGCTATCAAAATTGGTCATAATCCTGTACAACATTCTCGAACTAAGCATATTGAAGTTCGTCATCATTTCATTCGAGATCATGTTGCTAAGGGTGACATCAATCTTGAGCATGTTCGCACCGACAAGCAATTAGTGGATATATTCACTAAACCACTTGATGAGAAAGTGTTTTGCAGGTTGAGAGGAGAATTGAACATCATTGATGCTTCGAACTTGGAGTAGAAACTCCATTGGATACATGCAAGACATGAGCTTATGAGTAATCCATGATATATCTCTTATGATAACTATCTTATGTCTTGGATATATTTGCACCTTGCATGTTGTCTAACCCATGTAGGTGCTTGGTTGAATCTAATTCCATGAGATTGCGACTCACTCATATCTTGAGCAATCTCTACATCACCAAGACTCTACACAATAGTGGTTAAAGACAAGGAAGCACAAAACCATTAAAACATATCCTTTGACAAATTCTATATTAAGCTTCATGATTGTCATTTTTGGATACACAAGTGCTTTTCCTTGCAAGAACTAACCCATGTAGGTAGATGAACTCAAACTCCAAATGGTGCTCCCAACTCTCGATGAGCTACATCAACCTTGAGCCCCCACACAAGTTCAACTACATGAGCAAGAACCACATCACCACCCAAGGTATGTTATTCCATCTTAGAGAAGCTTTACTCCAAGACATGAGTCAAAGCAACTCAACAAGATGTGAATACATCAAGATGCTTAAACGAAAAATGGTAACCCCATTTTGAGCTTAAACGATGAGTATGACCTATGATCAAGTGTTCTCACTTGACTCCTAAGTCAATATACTCTAACATAGGTGACTATGTCACCGCCCAATTCTAGATGAAGTTCTCTTGTGTTCTTTTCTGAGCTATTGCATTTGTCCCTTGCATATTTGTTTCCCTCTCTTTCAAACAAAAAAAACTTCATCTAGAAACTTTCACTCTTTTCTTTTTGGTTTTTGTTCTGCATATTTCTGCATCAAATTCCTTGCAAATCTTTCAGCTAATTCATTGCAAATCTTTGTGAGATCTTACTTGACTAGTGAGCTGAGGTGACAAGTGTTTTTCTCTGTGATGAACTCGGTTTCACCGAATTGCCATTTTCGGTCCAACCGAATCCCTTCGGTACGACCGAAACATGCCACTCGGTGCCACCGATTTCGCAACAGGAAAAATAGTTTGCCACATATTCTATATTTCTTCTGATCCAGCTCCACTCAATGAATCTTGTCCTCTACAAGCATCACAGTTTTATTCCCTGCTTTATACTGAATCTCAAGGACCAAACCTATTCGACGGATTCCAGGAAAAACCTTCTTGGAAATTGATGTCAAAGGGGGAGAGCGAGATCACATCAAAGCTTATCATCAGGGAGAGAGAGATCACATCAAAAGCTTATCACCTACAAAGGAGAAAGTACTAAGGGGGAGAGAATACTCAAGGATCCCAAATATTAAGGGGGAGAAAGAAATCTCCAAGGGGAGAGAATACTCAAGGATCCCAGATGCTTGATGTTCAAGAGGAGAGATGCCACATGTCTTTTTGGGGGAAAGACATGTTCATATGTATTTGCATTAAGTTCTATCCATTTGTATCTTTCAGCTCTGATTTTCTGTTCCCTATCTTCTCCCAATATCCCATGTAAGATTCAGGGGGAGCAAGACACCTAAGGGAAAGAAATCAGTCAAATTCATTGCATATCTTTATTCTTGGGGACATGTTGAATTCAATGTGGTACCTTGTACTCACTCTCTACATGTCATCCCAATCTTGGTATTCTTGTGGTTTCTTTTGTTTGCTCTGGCTAGTGGACGTACCTGTGTTATCTAACCTTGTTTGTGCAGGTTCATTCCATCCTAAGCCAACTCAAGACCACAAGGTAAGTATATGCATCAAAATCATGAGTATGAGGAGTTCTTGCTTATGTACATACTGTTTGCAAGAAGGACTCATGAGCATGAAGGTATTTTCCTTGATAATCTTTTGCTCTGATGCATATGGCCAAGATGCATGTAACACATTGCCTACTCCATCATGGTTATGCTCTCACATGTCTCTATATTTCATATTTAATAAGTGCATACATGTAGGAGGAGCCTATGTTTGTTACATGTCCTTCCAAAGCTTTACTTGCTGTTCTTTATATCTTTATCTAAAGCTTTGATGTATGTTGCCATCAATTACCAAAAAGGGGGAGATTGAAAGCACAAGTGCTCCCTAGGTGGTTTTGATAATTGATGACAACATATCTCTTGTTGGACTAACATTTCGATCTAGCATGTTTCAGATAAGTTCAACAATGGAGTGGCATGGACTAAAGGTTGTGGGAACTCCTTCAAGATGCTAAGGACAAAGGATTGGCTAAAGCTTCAAGCTCAAGACTCTTCATTTTATATTTTAGTGATCCAAGATCACATTGAGTCTTTAGGAAAAGCCAATACTATCAAGGAGGGATGAGGTGTTGCTTAATGAGCCTCTTGCTTCATGTGCTTAGTGATATGCTCCAAAATCCTCAGCTACTTTCCCACTTCCACATATGACCTAAACCCTAAGCCAAACTCGGTCCTACCGATTCTTCCTATCCGGCGCCACCGAGTTTCACTTGTCATAAGCCACTGCCAAACCCTAATCAGTTCGGTCTCACCGAGATGGGCTTGCAAACTCTCTGTTACCCATTGCAATATTCTCGGTCCCACCGAGATATGCAATCGGTCCCACCGAGTGTGCTTGACCAAATCTCAGTTTCACTTATTACCCAAATCAGTCCCACCGAGTTTGAGTAATCGGTCAAACCGAGTTCTGGATTTACCCTAACCCTAGCACATCAGTCCCACCGAGTTGATCCAGTCGGTCCCACCGAAAATCTCTAACAGTCACTAGGTTTACATTTTCGGTCCGACCGAGTTTGTTGATTCGGTCCCATCGAGATTGGAAAACTGTGTGTAACGGTTGGATTTTCTGTGGAGGCTATATATACACCTCCACCTCCTCTTCATTCGAAGAGAGAGCCATCAGAACACATACACCATTCCAACTCATATGTTCTGAGAGAGAACCACCTACTCATGTGTTGAGACCAAGACATTCCATTCCTACCATATGAATCTTGATCTCTAGCCTTCCCAAGTTGCTTTCCACTCAAATCTTCTTTCCACAAAATCCAAATCCTATGAGAGAAAGTTGAGTGTTGGGGAGACTATCATTTCAAGCACAAGAGCAAGGAGTTCATTACCTACACACCATTTGTTACTTCTTGGAGAGTGGTGTCTCCTAGATTGGCTAGGTGTCACTTGGGAGCCTCCGACAAGATTGTGGAGTTGAACCAAGGAGTTTGTAAGGGCAAGGAGATCGCCTACTTCGTGAAGATCTACCGCTAGTGAGGCAAGTCCTGTGTGGGCGATGGCCATGGTGGGATAGACAAGGTTGCTTCTTCGTGGACCCTTTGTGGGTGGTTGCTTCTTCGTGGACCCTTCGTGGGTGGAGCCCTGTGTGGACTCGCGCAACCATTACCCTCGGGCGGAGCCCTATGTGGACTCGCGCAACCGTTACCCTTTGTGGGTTGAAGTCTCCATCAACGTGGATGTAGGATAGCACCACCTATCCGAACCACGGGAAAAACATCCGTGTCTCCAATTGCGTTTGAATTCTCCAAACCCTTCTCTTTACATTCTTGCAAGTTGCATGCTTTACATTCCGCGGCTCATATACTCTTTGCATGCTTGCTTGATATGTATTGTGTGTGTTGAAATTGTGCCTAAACTCCACTCAAACCGAAAAAGCTTAAAAATTGCAACTTTAGCATTAAGTGTCTAATCACCCCCCTTCTAGACACATCTACTTCTTGATCCTACACAAGTGAATCATCTTTTTCTTCAGTTTGATGCACCGGGGCCTTGTTCTTTTCCTCAACAGGTATACTTCTGGTGTTCCTCTTGGGTTTTGGGGGCTTCTGAGCTTGAGCTTTGGGAGCAGACTTGGGCTTTGATGGAGCAGCCCATGACTTGATTGCATCTCCCATAAGCTTATGAGCTTTGGGTGCTGGTGCAGCATCCTCTTCCTCTTATTCTTCAGAAGATGGATCTCTCATCATGGAGGGCTTGCCAATGACTCTGGCCATTGTCTTCTTGACCCTTTCCTTCCTTTTCTTGCCTTCACCACCTTCTTTGGCTTCAAGAGTGAACTCCATTGTCTCTTGAGTAGACGCTCTGGCCTTATAATAGGAATTTTTCTTGCTGGTGCCTTCTTATTCAGCCCTGGCTTACTTGCAGCAATTGTGCCATACTCCTTTTTCAGCACCTTCTTTTTGGAGCTTAATTCCTCCTCAGTGGCAACATAATCCTCATCCTCAGATTCTGAGGTTCTCTTCTTTCTAGATCTGGTGGCTGTCTTTAGCAAGTTGCTTGGAGTGCTCCTGCTGCCATCATCAGAAGTGCTTGAGGGATCTGAACCCTCACTCATCTGCACCTGTTCCTCTGACCTATTTTGACTGTCACTTTGATCAGACATCTCTGCAAACTTACTGACGGCAGACCCTGTGAATAGATATAGATGAGGTAGAGTGGATGAGCATCACAAAAGTGCAGAGTTCTTGCAAAACAGATGACTTAATAACTTAGTTTTAGTTCTTCACAGAAAGCATTTCGGATCTACCGATTTGTAAACTTAGTGATACCGAAGCAGCTTTTGGAAAGTAAACTAGTGAACTCGGTCAGACCGAGTCATAGTTCGGTGGCACCAAGACTGCTAGGGTTTCACAGAGAATCGAACTCGGTCACACCGATTCGCAGTTTTCAGTCAGATCGAAAATCACATGTGCAATGGCCTAAGCCAAATCGGTGAGACCGATTTCTACAACTCGGTCGGTCCGAGATGAATTTGGCAGAGACCTAACCCTAAATTTTCAAATCAAATCTAACCTAAGGGATGTTTTCAGTGGATAGAGTGTTTGCATACGTGGTGATGATCTTGGCAGAACAATGTGCTACGAATCAGAGGTAAAAGAATAGCACAAAGGATCGAACTCATACCCTAGTTCGGCGGAGTTCGCTACGGCGGCAACGGAGGGGCAGAATTCCGTTTACGGCTATGGAAACCAGCGGCGGGAGGTCGCTGGCGGCGAGAAGACGATCCAGAGACCCGAGGCAGCAGGGCAGGATATGCGCGGGCTGAGAGGTTTCGAAGAAATTTCCAAAGTCTCACTCGTGGGTTTATATATCCCGACCCTATCGGTGTGACCGAGTGGAACAACTCGGTGGCACCAAGATGCAGAATCGCAAGCGGTTACTGCAACTCGGTGTGACCGAAAAGTTCAAATCGGTTGCACCGAGATTGAAAACCTAGATCAACTTACTGAACTCGGTGTGACCGAAATGGATGACTCGGTCATACCGAAATACACAAAGAGGTTTTGGAAGTTTAAGTCTATGACGAATCGGGGACTCCGAGTGCTCCTCACACAGAGTGGTTCGAATCTGACTTGATCAAAATTTGTGATGTAGCATGAATAGAGTTTGAGACGAGAAAAGCATAGATAGCTAGAGGGAGTTCTTAGGCATTCTTGTCCATCCATTTGGCAAAAGAGAAAAAAGCCAAACAATCAAAGCAACAAATGGATCTCCTCGAATGAGTAAAATATGCATCCAACATGCTCACACAATAAAATGACAAATGAAATATGTGACAAAGCATGCACAAACACTCTAGCATCTATCAAGCAATTTGGTGATGACTAGGTCATCTATATATGAGTATATTGACTTAGGAGTCAAATGAGAACATTTGATCATATGCCATACTCATCGTTTAAGCACAAGTGGGGTTGCCACTTTTACATAAAGCATTGTTGTGTTCACATCATTAGAGTTGCTCTAACTCAATTCTCAGAGTAAAGCTCCCCCTAGATGTGATATCCCCCCTAAGAGGGATGAACTAACCTCGGGTTTTGTCGATGATGACTTCATGTAGGTGTTGAAGATGTGGGTGCTCAATGTTGATGTAGATCAATCGGAGCAATACATTGGAGTGAGTTGCACTTTCAATACCTACAGGGGTTAGTCCCACAAGGAACAAACAAGGATATCCATAGACATAGAGTGATGTTCACATAGGATGATGTCCATGAAAGCATTAGATTTTGTCCCTTGTCTTACCAACAAGAGGGTTTGTGACTCCTTGAACTAGTGCAAGATATGGAAGTTGTTTGCACTTGTCCTTGCCAAAATGATAAGAGTGAAGTATGTTGGCGGAGTCACCCTCAAGAACTCTCTAGTTCTTCTTCTTCGGGATCCACACCATCTTGATGGGAATCCTTGGCGTTGTAGTCATACTTGATGAAGTGGAACTTGATGTAGTCTTGGGAACCCACTTGACCAAGGCCTTAGGTGCTTCTTCAAATGCATCAATCTCCTCTTGAAGCTTGTCCTTGCCTTTCAGCTTGTGGTCTTATGGTGGAAGATCATCTTGAGCTTGTGTTCCTTGGAAATAAGTAGGATCATACTTCTCTTGTTGAGGAACAAACTTCGTCTTGGGGTGTTGATCTTCTTCCCACTCAACTCCATTGGCATTGAACTTTCGTTCAAAACCAACACCTTGATTCTTCCGGTGTCTTCCTTGCTTGCGTACAATTTCCTCAAATTGCTTACTTCCGGCAAGACTCTTGTAAACACCTTTCTCTATAATTCCCTTCAATAAGCTATTTTCTTGCTCAAGTGTAACTTGGCTAAGATAATCACTAGTGGAATCAAGAGAACTACTAGAAGCAACAACATTGGATTTAACATGATTGTTTTTACTACTAGAGGAAGAATCTTTCTTGTTCTTATTGCTAGATTTAACTTGTGGCATGTAAGTAGACAAGAGTAAACGCTTGGCAATGTAAGAAGAACTTTTCTTGCGAAGATCATCATTGATTGCTTTTAAGAACTCATGCTCTTGCTAAAGGTTGAGCTTTTCAAAGCGTAGCTTCTCATGAGTCTTTAAAAGTTCTCGATGATCTTCCAAGGTAGTTTCATGAGCTAACTTAAGAGTGTTTAGTTCTTTAGTTAGACGCTCAATATCCTTCTTATCATCGTCATTCGTTTTATCTTGATTATCATGATCAATAGCAAGTTCATCATAGTTTTCATAACTAGAGTTGTCAACAAGTAAATCATCATCTCCTAGCAAATCATCTTCATCACTATTGAAATCAACATACTCGGGGTGTGTTACCTTTGGACCTTTAGCCATGAAGCATCTCCAAATTCCTTCATTTGGTGAGTCAAATATGTCGTAGGAGTTGGTTGACACAAGTGCTAGACCGACAACACCTTCATCTTGAGTATATTCGGAGTCAGAGTGATAACTTCTTTCGGAGTGATGGTCGGAGTCGGATACCCATTCACCAACATGAGCTTGATGTCTTCATTTTGTGTAGCTCTTTGATGATTTGTCCTTCCTCTCCGATCCTTGGTTCTCCGAGAGGGTCTTCGTTCATAACGATCATCTCTACTCCTTCTCTCTCTTGGTGGTGATTCTTCTCTCCTACTCCTTATTTTGGGAGAATCTTCTCTTCTTTTGTAGGGAGCCGTATACTCATTGGAGTAGTGTCCGGGTCTTCCACAATTGTAGCAATTTCGTTCACGGCTTGAAGATCTCTTGTCATTGTAGGACCTTGACTTGGAGCTTCTTTCCTTGCTTCTACTCTTGTAGAATTTGTTGAAGTTCTTCACCATTAGGCTCAATTCTTCATTGAAGGTTCGTTTCTCACTTGATGATGTGGGAGCTTCACATGAGGCTTTGTAAGCACCACTTGGCTTGTTTTGGAGCTCTTCCTTATCCTTAAGTGACATCTCGTGAGTAACAATTCTTCCAATGACTTCCGTTGGCTTGAGATCTTTGTAATTGGGCATCATTTGGATCCATGTGCACACGGTATCATATTTTCCATCCAAGGCTCTTAGGATCTTCTTGATGATGAATCTATTGGTCATCTCTTCACTTCCTAAGCCAACAATCTCATTTGTGATGAGAGCAAGCCTAGAGTACATTTCAGTGACACCTTCACCATCCTTCATGTTGAACTTGTCAAGTTGACTTTGAAGCACATCCAATTTGGATTCCTTGACGGAGTCGGTACCTTCGTGCATATCAATCAAAGTATCCCAAATTTCCTTTGCATTCTCAAGACGGCTGATTTTGTTGAATTCTTTGGGGCACAATCCGTTGAAGAGAATATCACAAGATTGAGCGTTGTATTGCAGCATCTTCAAATCTTCCGCGGTAGCTTCACGGTTCGGTTCTCTCCCATCAAAGAATTCACCTTGAAAGCCAATACACACAATAGCCCAAATGGCGAGGTTATGTCCAAGAGTATGCTTTTTCATCTTTTGCTTCCAGCTAGCAAAATTAGTACCATCAAAGTAAGGACCTCTACGGTGGTAATTCCCTCGCTAGACGCCATACTCTCCTAGGTTGTGAAACCAAGGCTATGACCACCAAAAGCTATGGAAATCAAAGCAAATGGAAACCAAAGCTCTGATACCACTTGTAGGATCGAAAGTATGTCTAGAGGGGGGTGATTAGACTACTTGACCAAATAAAAATCTAGCCTTTTCCCAATTTTAAGTCTTGGCAGATTTTAGCAACTTAGCACAACTCAAGTAATCAACCTACACATGCAATTCTAAGAGTATGGCAGCGGAATGTAAAACAATTGCATATGAAGGTAAAGGGAGGAGTTTGGAGGGAGCAAACGCAATGTAGACTCGGAGATTTTTTATCCGTGGTTCCGATAGGTGGTGCTATCATACATCCACGTTGATGGAGACTTCAACCCACGAAGGGTAACGGTTGCGCGAGTCCACGGAGGCTCCACCCATGAAGGGTCCACGAAGAAGCAACCTTGTCTATCCCACCATGGCCATCGCCCATGAAGGACTTGCCTCACTCGGGTAGATCTTCACAAAGTAGGCGATCTCCTTGCCCGTACAAACTCCTTGGTTCAACTCCACAATCTTGACGGAGGCTCCCAAGTGACACCTAGCCAATCTAGGAGACACCACTCTCCAAAAGGTAATAGATGGTGTGTTGATGATGAACTCCTTGCTCTTGTGCTTCAAATGATAGTCTCCCCAACACTCAACTCTCTCTCACAGGATTTGGATTTGGTGGAAAGATTATTTGAGTGGAAAGCAACTTGGGAAGGCTAGAGATCAAGATTTATGTGGTTGAAATGGAATATCTTGACCTCAACACAAGTGTAGGTGGTTCTCTCTGAGAAAATGTATGTTGGAAGTGTAGGCATGTTCTGACGGCTCTCTCCACAAATGAAGAGTGGGTGGAGGGGTATATATAGCCTCCACACAAAATCTAACCGTTACACACAAATCACCAAACTCGATGGGACCGAATTAGAGAACTCGGTCTGACCGATTTAGTTCAAAATGTGAATGTTAGGATTTTCGGTGGACCGACATGTCAACTCGGTGGGACCGATGTCGTTAGGATTAGGGCATAACGTAATCTCGGTGAGACCGATTACACAAACTCGGTGGGACCGATTTTGGTAATAGACAAACAGAGAGTTGGTCAGGCAAACTCGGTGGGACCGATTCGCTCATCTTAGTTAGATCGAAACGTTACGAAATGGAAACAGAGAGTTTGCATTGCAATCTCGTGGGACCGATCGCTCATCTCGGTTAGACTGAAACGTTACGAGGGGAAACAGAGAGGTTGCAATCCCATCTCGGTGAGACCGAGATCCCTATCGGTGAGATCGAAGTGACTAGGGTTTGTGGCAGTGGCTATGTCAAGTGAACTCGGTGGCGCCGGATAGAAAGTTTTGGTGGGGCCGAGTTTGACTTTTGGTTTGGGACATATGTGGATATGAGAAAGTAGTTGATGGTTTTCGGAGAATATCACTAAGCATTTTGAGCAAGAAAACCATTAAGCAACACCTCACCCCCTCTTAATAGTATTGGCTTTTCCTATGGACTCAATGTGATCTTGGATCGCTAAAAGTAAAATGTAGAGTCTTGTGCTTTGAGCTTGAGCCAATCTTTTGTCCTTAGCATTTTGAGGGGTCCACTTTCCTAATCCATGCCATGCCAATCATTGAGCTTTCCTGAAATATTTATCTTAAAATAGCATTAGCTCAATGAGCTATATGTTGTTAAGAATTACCAAAACCACCCAGGGATAGTTGCACTTTCAGATCTTGATCCCATGAACTCAAACTTAACGTATATCCTTCCCAAAACCGGTCTTTTCTTCATCCGAAAAGTCGCAAACTTCTCAATCCCTTGGAGAAATCCCTCCAAGAGCTCAACACCATCGTGAGCAGGCCCCACGGTGGGCACCAAATGTCAATGATTTGTCACGACATATGTACTAGTGTGAGGACTTGTCGTGAGGCCAAGGCAACTAGGTAGTAGCTTAAACGGGGTTGATCAGAACCGAGAGACGCAAGGCGGATTAACACACAAGACAAGGGTTTAGACACCTTCGGGCCCCGGGAAACATCATCCGGTAATAGCCCTACATGTTGTTTGTGGCTAGGTCTCATTATGCTCATGAGGTAGTTGATGTATAAGCCGGCTCCCCTTTTGTTGTATCTAGCCTTAAAGATTCCTTCCCCCCCTCTTGGGGTGCCCTGCCCCTCCTTATATAAGTTGGAGGGGCGGGTTACATGTGGAGTCCTAGTAGGACTAGGACTATTCTATAACAAACGGAATCCTAGTCTTACCCCCTTAAGGGAAAACTCCTTATGCCTTTCCTCGTAAGCCGGCCCACCGTAGCATGAGCCGGCCTTCTGGGCCTTGGGCCTTGTCATCTATTTGACCCGCCATTGATACGCCTCCAACGTATCTATAATTTTTAATTGTTCCATGCTATTATATTATCTATTTTGGATGTTCATTGGGCTTTATTATACACTTTTATATCATTTTTTGGGACTAACCTATTATGTCGGACCACGGGTTCCGGCAAAACCCTTAAGGTTCGAACTCTAGGGTGCGCACGAAGTTCTTTCCCTCCTACCGATCTATGCTCTAGCTCACTGGATCTCGCGGACGAACTCGACGAACTCGCAACATAGAAAGACACGAGGTTTATACTGGTTCGGGCCACCGATGTGGTGTAATACCCTACTCCAGTGTGTGGCGGGTGGATTGCCTCTTGGGCTGATGAGGAACAGTACAAGGGAAGAACAGCCTCGCGAGGTTGAGGTGTTCTTGTGCTTGGTGAACTGGTGGGTGCATCGGGTCGATCCGTCCGTGCCTACGGTGGTGGCTAGCTCTACTTATATAGGCCTTGGTCCTCTTCCCAAATATTGAGCGGGAAGGGAGCCAACAACGGCGGGCAATTTGAAAGGGGATAGCTAGTACAAGCTATCCTGACAAAAGTGGTCTTCGCCTACAAAAGGGTCTGCCGGTGACGCTGTTTTTGGATCCATGGTGACCTCTGTCCTGCCGTCCTTCCGGTCCTGGTCTCGATGCACCGATATGGCAACCTTTGCCTGATGCCTCGGTACTCCGCGCCTGCACTTGCCGCCTTAGCACGAAAGAGGAAACGAGGGCGCTGCGCGCGCTGGCGCCCGCCTAATCCTGATCGTCATGGATCACGTCACGAGGGCCTCGTGAGGTTTGCCCCGCCTTGATATCTCCGCTCCTCGCGAGCCTGCCTGTCGAGGTAGCTCCTGAGGAGGTCTAGCGTCATCCGCCTCGCGAGGCCTAGCCCCCTCGCGAGGGTCTTGAATGCCTTGGTGACAAAGATGGGCCGTACAGGCCTGCCAGCATAGCCATGCCATGGGCCGCAGGCAGGCAAGTCTAGGGACCCCCATTCCCAGAACACCGACAGTAGCCCCCGGGCCCAAGGTGCGCTCGGGCTTGGCTTCGAGGCGAAGCCAAGTGTCAAGTATGGAGCACCACAGGCCCCAAAAACCTGCGGCCTTGGTTGACGCATGGCGGCTGATTGGACGTGGGCGTCTGCGCTTCCCCGCGCTGCCTCGGCAACCGCCCGACTTGACAAGTCCCTACGACATGCAAGGAAAACCATCATTACCTATGATCGTGGGAGGCGCCGGTTGGCCTTCTTTCGCTATAAATGGGGAGGGGGGGGGGCGGGCGGAGCCCCCGTCGCCCATCTCTTCGCAGTTCGCTCGCTGTTCCTTCCATGTTCCTCTCCTTAGCGGCAATGGTGCCGTCGAAGAAGTTCTCTGCCGCAGAGAAGGGAAAGGCCCCTCGGGAGGTGCCGATTCTCACAACTGCGCCCCCTACCTGGCGCGCCAAAGATGTCGGTGGAAACGACACCTATGGGATCACAAGAATCCCTACTACGTTGGCAGGGCACGGGGTTGAGAGAAGAGCGGATCTAACAAAGAGCACGCGGTTCGTTTACCCAGGTTCGGGCCGCGGAGTGCATAAAACCCTAGTCCTGCTTTGGTGGGTGTATATCTGAGTTCTTGAGCTAGCTAGAAGGTGTAGAGAGCTCCAAAAAGCTGAATCCTTCTCCTGGTCGCCTCGGGCCTCCTTTTATAGGGAAAGGGGTCGCCACAGTGGCACACAGGAGGTGGAAAGGGCATAGTGTTGTGAGGTTATCCCTCATAGTACCAGACAAGACGCATTTAATGCGTAGCTTAGGTGTCCTCTTACTTTATCGGGGGAGGGAACGGAGCCTGTCTTGTTTGCCGCCACTCCTTCAAGCTTGGACACATGCCCTGGCCAGCGATGCATGCAGTGCTATGTAGGCAAGCAGGCAACTGAGGTGGCGCGGTGGTGGAACCTCCATGAAGGGCCGCATGTTGCCACGCAGGTGCCCGCCCAGCTGGTTGGGTTGGCAGCTGTATGCAAAATGGCGGTGGAGACTTGGTTGGCGTGTTTGGCGAGGGCGTTGCCGGGTGGCCCGGCAAGGGCCTTGCCTGGTGACCCGGCAAGGGTCTTGCCGCGGTGCGTTGGTGTCCCCGGCAAGGATCTTGCCGGGGGTCTTGCCGTGGCGCTTGCTGCCGTCCCCGGCAAGGCGCTTGCCGGGGGGTCTTGTGATCGTCCTTGGCTAGGATGCTGCCGAGGGCCGTCACCTTCTAGTGCTCTTCTGATCTTGGATGTTTACAATCTTGATGAAGATCTGCATGCCACCAAAGAGGTGCCTCCCGAGCCCTTGCCCGAGCGTAGCGGACCACGATGGAGGCTGTGGGCTCAAGGGCGGCTCGCTCCGTTGGTGTGGGGCGAGCTGCTGCGGCAAGGGTCTTGCCGGGGCTGCTAAAGCTGACCCCGGCAAGGATCTTGCCGGGGGAGCCCGCTTCGTCCCTTTGGTTCCTGCGGTTCTTGGCCTTGGCGTCGCCCTTGGCCAACTCACGTTCTGGTCTCACCTTGGCTCACCTTCCCTGCTCTTCTTGGTGCGGCCGTGGGCGTGGCTCTGACTGCCCGTGCACAGGTATAGGGGTAGAAAAAGTGCATCCCTCTTTTTGTACGCCGACCGGAGCCCCCGGGCCTGGGCCACACATAAGCGCGACGCGTTGTTGGGCTAGGCCCAGAACGGTGCGCGGGTAGGTAGGGCGGTTTTTACCGCGGTGAAACTTTTCGTGCGCTGCGCTTCCCACGACCCGCGCGCGTGGCGCAGCATGGAAGGGTATGCATGACGTGGGCGGCATGCGTGTGATGATTCCCGCATGCATGCGTCACATCGAGTAAAGAGGTGGCTCGGGCCTTCCCCATAAAAAGAGGGAGGCATGGAGGCGTGGCTCATTTACTGGGATGGCTTGGGCTGCGGGCTTCAGTGCGCCCATTCTTCCACGATTACGGGGCAGGGAGTGGTCGTTTCACCCGTCCCTTTGGTTCTGCTGGCCCGCCACGTGTTCTTCATGTAGGTGGCAGGTAGTGGGACGGGAAAACCGGGCAGTCGCTGATTGGAGCGATGGGTCGGTCCGGATTCCCCGTGCCCCTGGCACTTGGATTGGGCCAACGGGGTGGCCGAGCCCTCGACTCTGCCCCTTTATAAAGAGGGGAGAAGAGTGGCACTCCCCATTCTTCCATTGCCTATCTTCTTCTTCTCCTCTTCTCATGGCGAGAGGAGGCGCGGGTTGTTCAACGGTGGCGGCGAGGGTTGCAGCTCGTCAGCGTGTCCCTCCTCCTCCCGAACCCGAGGTGGCGGAGTCGGCCACGAGAGGGAGAGGGAGGGGGCGCGGTCGAGGTCGCCGTGGTGGTCGAGGGAGAGGGGGACGAGGCGGAGCGATGGCCGAGCTCCTGCCGATGGTGCCTCCCGCGGTGGAGGGTCACGTTGGGGATAGGCCCTACGAGTTCTTCATCAGGCTGCGCCAACCACCGCGCCGTCGTCTCCGCCTTCCCACTCCCTTTGCTGAGGTGATGGAGGTCGATCCGCCCCGGACCCTCAGGTTTCATATGAGGGGCTGCGGGACCGGCGGTACGCGGGTCCGCGTCGACTTCCCTGCTCCGGGCGTGATGTATCTTTGTCGGAGATGGAAAACATTCGCTCGCATCCATAGCCTGACGGTAGGGCTCGTCCTCTACTTCAAGCTAATGGAGGGCGATGTGCTCTCCGTCAAGGCCTTTGGAGACCTCGGAACTCGCCTGAAGTGCTGCGTGGAGAGCTCCTCCGATGATGAAGATTCCTCCTCGAGCGAGAGTGACGAGGAGGACAGCGAGAGCGACGACGAGGGTAGTAGGCGATAGGATGACGGGTCTGACTAGGCGTCGGTCCTGTCGTCCTGGGGCGATGTTGGCAGCAGCAGCATCTGCACCTAGCCCCTCGAACTCCTCGGGGTCGTCTCCTTGGGTGGCTGGCATAGGAGGCGCGGGGAAGGCGAAGAAGGCAGATAGCGGGCCGTTAACTCGGAGTACGCAGGCACCGACGCCTTCATCGCGTATTGCCGGTCTTGCCGCCTCATCTTCCAGCTCTTCCACCGTCATCATCATCACCAGCCTCTCGTCGGGGTGGCTGTCGGTATGCCTTCCTGGTGCCTTCTGCTGCTCGTACCTCGCCTAGGCGCTCCTTTCGCCCTTTTTCCATCTTGCTCTGCCTCCTGAGGAGAGGGACAAGAAAGGGATTACGGGCACCTTATCTCTTTTTTAGTTTGTAAGCCTTCGAGCCTTAGTTAAATTTAAAACTTATAATCTCCTTACTCATGTTTTTCATTCCGTATGAACTGTACCTGTACGGGATGTTTTTTTATGAAAAAAGGGTGTTTGCCGGGTCTTTCGTTCATAGGAAAAAAACGCACGACAGGGAGTAAATCCTTGTTATTTCTAGGATAAATGATTTTTCGCGCGGCAACAGGCCTTGCCATCCTCCCACTTCGCTCAACCTTTCTCACGCTCTTGGCGAAGGTAGAGATGAGGTGGGCTTAGGCCCTTCGTTTCATTTCCTTGCTGCCGCGACTACGACCAAACCCGGTCCCAGGAAATGAGTTCAAGGGCCCAAGGTGAGGGGAGCACGGTAGCCTAAGGAAAAACAAGTTTTCACATCCCTCGGTTCATAACGGAACACATGATAAGGGATAGGGAACTTATCTGAATCTGCAGCCCCCGACAACCTTGACTTGCCGTGGGTGGATCTTTGTCCTTGTAGCCCCCGGCAATACTGGCTTGCCGGGGTCCTCATGCCAGTCCGTCTCCTTTCTCTCCAAGTGGCTCGGCAAGGATATTTATGTGTCCTGCGAACCAAAGAAGACAGAGAAGAACAGAGAGACGCGCACTCGACCTCTAAGCTAGGGGTTAGCCGCCGCTAAGCACTATCAACCCTAACCAAGGACGAGACTCAACCTAGCATGCATGCTATAACTTAGGGCGCCAGCGCTTCATTTATTTATGCTCACGGTCTGCGCCTAGCTTTGTACAAAGGGTTACATGCCTTGCCGGCAAGGCTTGTACAAAAGGTGGCTTGCCATGGGGGCCGGCAAGCCGCGCCTTATGGGTAAAACTTATGAAGTGCTCGATGTTCTAGGAATTACTCATCGGAACGGCATCTTCGGTCCCCAGGCGGACTGCGCCGGGCCTGGTGACTCGTATTACCCAATAAGGGCCTTCTCACTTTGGCGTCAACTTGTTGGTATTCTTGGCCGATTGAACGCGCCGAAGAACAAGGTCGCCTTCCTCAAAGCTTCGGGCATGAACCTTGTGGCTATGGTAGCGGCGCAAGGCTTGCTGGTAGCGTGCTGCTCTCACAGCCGCCCGAAGACGATCTTCCTCAAGGAGCGTTTCGTCATCTTGCCACAATAGCTCTTGCTCAAGCTCATCATAAGCGAGCACTCGAGGTGACCCGTATATGAGTTCCGTGGGGAGAACTGCTTCTTCCCCGTATACCAGGGCAAAGGGTGTCTGGCCGGTGGCTTGATTCGGCGTCATCCTGATCGACCAAAGAACCGTCGGCAACTCATCAATCCAACGCCTTCCACTCTTGTGCAGCCTGCAAAGGTCTTCGTTCTCAGGCCTCGCAACACTTTAGCATTTGCCCTCTCAGCTTAACCATTGCTTTGTGGGTGAGCAACGGAAGCGAAACAGACCTTGCTGCCGAGGTCTTGGATATATTGCATGAAGGCGCGGCTTGTGAACTGCGTGCCGTTGTTGGTGATGACCCTGTTGGGTACACCAAAACGGCACACTAGTCCCTTGAAGAACTTGACGGCTGACTGAGTTGTGACCTTCCTCACTCCTTCCACCTCTTGCCATTTTGTGAACTTGTCGATTGCGAAGTACAAGTACTCAAAGCCCCCGACAACGCGGGGGAAAGGGCCCAGTATGTTGAGCCCCCAGACCGAGAAGGGCCAGGAGAGAGGAATGGTTTGAAGGGCTTGAGCTGGCTGATGAAGCTTCTTTGAATGGAACTGACACGCTTCACACCTGGTGACTAGTGTCGTCGCATCCTGGAGGGCAGTGGGCAAGAAGAAGCCTTGCCGAAATGCTTTGCCGGCAAGGGCTCTTGACCCTATGTGGGATCCACATATGCCTCCGTGTAGTTCTGCCAACAGCCCCAGCCCTTTCTCCTGGGGGATACACTTCAATTTCACACTGTTCGGCCTTTTCCTGTATAGGACATCATCGACGAACTGATACATGGCAGACCGACGGGCTACTTTCTCCGCTTCTTCCTGCACTTCAGGAAGTTCCCCTGTTTGGAGGAATCGGATGGTATGCTGTGCCCACGCTGGAGCCTGGGGCTCGACGACGAGGACCAAAGGCATTTCCTCCGCTACAGGAGCGGTTGTCTCGACAGCAAGAGCTTGATGCTCTGCCAGAGCTAGCCGTCCCGTGGCGGGCTCAGTACCTCCGGCAACATCCTTGCCGGCAGCTCCGGGGAGCTCGGCGGGAAAGTACTTGCTAGGCCCTGATTTCCTCCTCTTGTTCTGCTTTGTTGATGGATCAATAGATGGTTGAGTTAGATGAAGCACAAAGGTACCTGGTTCCACAGGTAGCTTCAGGGCAGCACACTTTGACAGGTAATCGGCGATGTCGTTCTCCGCTCGGGGAACGTGTTCTGCTTTTATACCATCAAAATGCTCTTCCAGCTGTTTCTTGATTCTGAGGTCCGCCGTGATCCTAAGACCGGCAAGCAGCCCCTTGTGTAAGTGCATCTAGTGCCACCCCTAGTTGGTTTTGGAGTATTGACGACAAACCTAGTTGAGGGACTAATGTGTTTGTGAGAATTGCAGGATAACACAGGTAGAAGTCCCTCATTGATTCGGTTTTCCTACCAGAGATGACCCCTAAAAATGTATGAAGACATTGAAGTCAAAGGTGGTATATGAAGATATTCACATTGAAGACTATGACAAGAGAAGACACCACATGAAGCCTATGGAGCTCGAAGACTTAGATCTTTCGTAGTTCTTTTTCTTTTGTGTTGAGTCATAGGAACCACCGTACTGTTAAGTGGGGTCCAAGAGAACCAGTCAGACTTACGGAAGTGATGCCTAACCAAAAAACCTATGTCTTCGAGTGAATACTATGAGAGCGAATCTTGTCCAGAGTCGGACAAGTCATCTTTGCTTGTAGCCCAAGTAAAGTTGCCGTGTGAGTTTGAAATCTGACCGTTGGAACACGTGTCAGTTCGTTAGTGACCCAGGGTCATTTCGGACAAATCAGGTCGGGTTGCCAAGTGGCTATAAATAGCCTACCCCCCACAACCATAAACGGTTGGCTGCTCAGATTGAGAGTACGGCTTTTGTCGTTTGAGAGCAACCCACCTTGAAGCCTTTGAGAGAGAATTCCTTGCGAGGATAAAGCCCTAACCACCCAGAGCCAGAGAGAATTGGGCACCACTTAAGTCTTCTTGTCTGTGTGATCTGAAGACTTACTACACTTGAGGACAGTGCATCCTCCAGCCGGTTAGGCGTCGCGTTCTGAGCATCCAAGAGACATTGTGGATTGCCGGTGAACGAAGTCTGTGAAGGTTTGGGAGTCTACCTTGAAGACTTACCAGAGTGATTGGGCGAGGTCTGTGTGACCTTAGCTCAAGGGGAATACGGTGAGGACTGGGTGTCCTGAGCTGCGTGTTCAGGACTGGGTGTCCGGGACTGTGTGTCCTAAGGTTTAAATACCTAGCCGCCCCAACCAGACGTACAGTTGTCATAGCAACTGGAACTAGTCCAACAAATCATTGTCTTCAACGAGTCACTGGTTTCATCTCCCCTTCCCTTTACTTACTGTTGCTCCTTGTGAAGTCATTGTATGTTTGCACTATCTTTTGTCTTCACTGAGTGGCTGCATGCTCTGTATGGCTTCATAATATCTTCCTACCTGATCCTTACTACATTGCTGCTATTAAGTCATTGTACTTTCACTTCATTGAACACTTGACTATGGCTTGCCTAGTGTAGTCTACCTTCCGCTGCATGGTAATAGGTTTATTTCTATCGTTTGTCTTCATAACTTCCATGTTTTGAAGACTTTCATAAAAATCGCCTATTCACCCCCCTCTAGTCGATATAACGCACTTTCACCTTGTATTCGACAGTATTGTTCGTTGACGTCTCCCTGGGTGTCGTGGTTTTGTCACGGCAGATGTCCTAGTGAAAGGACTTAGTCGTGGAGCCATCGCGACGGGTTAGCTTGAAGGGGTTAAAGTGACACAGGGACGCAGAGAGTTTATACTAGTTCGGCCCCTTCGATGAAGGTAAAAGCCTACGTCTAGTTGTGATGGAATTGATGGGGTTTTGATGACTAGGGAGCAAATAAGCTTCGCCTAGGTCTCGAGTTGTTGTTGTCTGTCTTTGAACCGCCACTGGGTCGTCCCCTTATATACATGGGTGACGCCCGTCGGTCCACAGAGTCCCAACACCGGTTCATAATCGTACCCGGGTTGGTCTTTCCTTATTCCTAACTTACAATACAAGTTTACACATAAAGCCGGTTTACGGCTACCGGTCATAAACCGATTACATGCCTTGGGCCCTTATCTGCTTCTTTGGGTTTTAACACCTTGGAATTACTGATGAAGTTAACTCGGCCCAGGTAGGCCGGTTTACGCCAAGTAGTAATATCCCCAACATTAGGCCCCAGATTGATTTGAACGGGTTCATGTCAATCCTTAGCAAAAAATCTTCGTCTTCAACGTCTTCTTGTATTTGTTGAACCGCCGTGATGTCACCTTCTCTGGTTTCTGTAAACCGGTATGACGTCATCATAAAATTAACATTCATGATAGCTTCTTTGTTTAATAAATCCGCAATAACCGAGGCGACAACTCCGCTTCCAAGACTTATGGTTCGTTGATTCACGCGCCTGACACATGTCTCTTGCCTTATAAATAGGACTGAAGGGTCATTTCTTTTCTCCCCTTCGTCCCCTTTCTCTTCGTCTTCCTCGCGTCGCTAGCCTCGGAGCTCCGCCGCCGCCATCGAGCTCTGCACCATCTTGGGCCTGCTGCATCAACCTGAACGCATCATAAAACTGCGGTGATCTTCCGCGCTTTCCTCAGCTTTGGTAAGTCCTTCGCTTTCCTCGACCTAGATCTGTTCTAGGGTTTCTTGTTCTTGCGGTGCTCCATCAACTGTTCATACTCATACCCAGACTCCTGGATAGATCTGTGAAACCCTGCTCTGATTAGCAGTAGCTTTTAGCATCCTCCTGTAGCTTCATGCTCAAGTCTATAGATCTCACATATTTTCCTGTCCATTGAATCAATACTGTTCTGCCTTAAGCTTTTGAATATTTTCCTGTTTTTTCTGAACTTGCCTTAGATCCATTGCTGTAATAAAACCTTGTGAAACTTGTTTCTGCATACTTAGCCATCTGCAACCTCAATTGCTTTCAATGTTTAGATCAGGCGGTTTAACATAGTATAGAAAAAGTTAATAAACCGGTATATACCATTAGTCCCCTGGTTGAACCGCCAGAACTCTTTAGCCATATGACACCGCTTCATAGAACTCCGGTTTAGATATAATTACCTCTGGTTTAACATTGTTCATACCGGTGTATACCTTTTACCCAACGCAATCTTGAACCGGAATAACTTATTTTGTAGACTTCACCATGGCCAAACAAGTATATGAGTGCAGCTGGGTTCCTTCTCGCGTCACAGAAACTCAACTGAATAATCTTGTCCTGACTGGCGCTTTAAGCAGCAAAAATACCATCCATTGGAGGGTCCCTGGCAAAGAATGCCCGCCCACACCTCAAGAGGGAGAGGTTGCCATTTTTGCAGATCACTTAGCCCGGGGTTTTAATCCGCCCGGTTCAAAATTCTATCGAGATGTCTTAGCCAACTTTCAACACCGCCCACAAGACACTGGCCCCAACTCTGTTACCAACATCTATCACTTCCAAGTGCTCTGTGAGGCATACTTTCAAGAGGAACCCATAGTTGAGTTGTTTAGAGACTGCTTTCACCTAAACCGCCGCACAAAATTCACTGATGGCTCCAATACGGAATTGGGTGGTGTGGCGATTCAGAAAAGAAAGGAGATCACTTACCCTCACGCCAAACTGCACAGCCACCCCAAGGAGTGGAATCAATCATGGTTCTATTGCAAAGACACCTCCCCTGCTAATGAAAATCCTTTGCCTGGCTTTCGTCCGGAGCGGCTTAGCAATACACACCCTTTTCCGCAAAGGTTGACTGCCAAGGAGAGAAGTAAATACGCTCCTGAACTATCCAAGCTCAGAGCCTTCATGGCCAACGATTTAACAGGAATTGATCTCGCACGCTGCTGGATATCATGTAAGCAGCCCCTTGTGTAAGTGCATCTAGTGCCACCCCTAGTTGGTTTTGGAGTATTGACGACAAACCTAGTTGAGGGACTAATGTGTTTGTGAGAATTGCAGGATAACACAGGTAGAGGTCCCTCATTGATTCGGTTTTCCTACCAAAGATGACCCCTAAAAATGTATGAAGACATTGAAGTCAAAGGTGGTATATGAAGATATTCACATTGAAGACTATGACAAGAGAAGACACCACATGAAGCCTATGGAGCTCGAAGACTTAGATCTTTCGTAGTTCTTTTTCTTTTGTGTTGAGTCATAGGGACCACCGTACTGTTAAGTGGGGTCCAAGAGAACCAGTCAGACTGACTGAAGTGATGCCTAACCAAAAAACCTATGTCTTCGAGTGAAGACTATGAGAGCGAATCTTGTCCAGAGTCAGACAAGTCAGCTTTGCTTGTAGCCCAAGTAAAGTTGCCGTGTGAGTTTGAAATCTGACCGTTGGAACACGTGTTAGTTCCTTAGTGACCCAGGGTCATTTCGGACAAATCAGGTCGGGTTACCAAGTGGCTATTAATAGCCCACCCCCCACAACCATAAACGGTTGGCTGCTTAGATTGAGAGTACGGCTTTTGTCGTTTGAGAGCAACCCACCTCGAAGCCTTTGAGAGAGAATTCCTTGCGAGGATAAAGCCCTAACCACCCAGAGCCAGAGAGAATTGGGCATCACTTAAGTCTTCTTGTCTGTGTGATCTGAAGATTTATTACACTTGAGGACTGTGCATCCTCCAGCCAGTTAGGCGTCGCGTTCTGAGCATCCAAGAGACATTGTGGATTGCCGGTGAACGAAGTCTGTGAAGGTTTGGGAGTCTACCTTGAAGACTTACCAGAGTGATTGGGAGAGGTCTGTGTGACCTTAGCTCAAGGGGAATACGGTGAGGACTGGGTGTCCTGAGCTGCGTGTTCAGGACTGGGTGTCCGGGACTGTGTGTCCTAAGGTTTAAATACCTAGCCGCCCCAACCAGACGTACAGTTGTCACAGCAACTGGAACTAGTCCAACAAATCATTGTCTTCAATGAGTCACTGGTTTCATCTTCCCTTCCCTTTTCTTACTGTTGCTCCTTGTGAAGTCATTGTATGTTTGCACTATCTTTTGTCTTCATTGAGTGACTGCATGCTCTGTATGGCTTCATAATATCTTCCTACCTGATCCTTACTACATTGCTGCTATTAAGTCATTGTGCTTTCACTTCATTGAACACTTGGCTATGGCTTGCCTAGTGTAGTCTACCTTCCGATGCATGGTAATAGGTTTATTTCTATCATTTGTCTTCATAACTTCCACGTTTTGAAGACTTTCATAAAAATCGCCTATTCACCCCCCCTCTAGTCGATATAACGCACTTTCAATTGGTATCGGAGCAAGGTGCTCCCTTGTTCTGTGTGATTCGGTTTAACCACCTGGAGTTTTAGCTATGTCGACTGCAGGGATAATTAAAGTCTCCGTTGTGTGCCCCGTCTTTGATGGAACTGAATATCCCCACTGAAGAATAAGATGCGCATGCATCTTGAAGCCATTGATGTCGACCTATGGTATGTCGTCGAAAACGGCGTTCCCAAGGCTGGAGAAGGTGTCACTGCTGCTGACGCCAAGAAATTTGTTCAATTGGACTCTACTAACAAGAATATCATCTGTGGTCACCTGACCAAAGGACAGTATGGCCGTGTGAGTGCTTTGAAGACATCTAAGCTGGTCTGGGACTGGCTCTCCAAGGTCAATGAAGGCATCTCAACCCAGAGAGATCAGAGAATCAGTGTCCTTTGCAACCTCTTCAACCGCTTCAAGCGAAATGACAATGAGAATGTCCAGCACACTTTTGACCGACTCACTGACATCACAAATGAGCTTCAAGCCCTCGGCGCTACTGAGATCACCAAACATGAAGTCGTCAAGACACTACTGAGATCACTTGATAGTTCGTTTGACATCCTAGCCCTGATGATTCAAGAACGTCCTGATTTCAGGACACTCGATCCATCTGACATACTTGAGAGGCTCAACACACATGAGTTTCAGCTTTCTAAAAAAAGAGATATCTACGGTCCAAACTATGGGCGAACTCGTGCCTTGAAGGCAAAAGCTGTCTCCTCATCTGAAGAAGAATCTGACAGCAGTTCTGATGATCCTGAAGACATTGGAAGAGAACTTCCTATGCTTGTGAAGAACTTCCAAAAATTCACCAAGAAGAAAGGCTTCAGAAAATCTTCCCGATCAAGCTCAAGGAATGATGAAGCTTCTGCTCACGACTACAAGAAGAAAACATGTCACAAGTGCAAGAAACCTAGCCACTTCATCTCTGAGTGTCCACAGTGGGACAATGAGAACAAAAAGAAGAAGAAGAGCAAGGAATATGACTCTAACGACAAGAAGAAGAAGAAATAATCAAAGTCTTCGTCCAAGTCTTCCTCAAAGTCTTCATCACACAAGAAGAGCTCATCTGGCAAGGCACGTGCGTTTGTTGGCAAGGAAATGGACTCGGAGGAGGAGTCCGCTTCTGAGGAGGCGGAGGTGGAGTCTGAGGAGGAGTCCGATTCAGGCGTCGGAAGTCTGGCTACAGCATACGTTGCCAAGTCCATCTTCAATACTGAAGACAATAACCTCGTCACCGACACTGATGCAAATGACAAGGACTACTCCGCTTCTACCTATTGCTTCATGGCTCGCGGTGCCAAGGTAAACTCACGCACTACTCACTATAAAACATTTAGTGACGGTGACTCTGAGTGTGATTCAAAACCCAGCTACAAAACACTTGCTAAAATTACAACTGAACAGCAGAAAGCTGTGGAACATATTCAAAAACTGTTAGATAGAAGCGATGATCTGTTAGGTGCTGAAATGACTCGATCTGAATCCTTAATTGAAGATATAAAAAATCTTCACGTTAAGTATCAGGAACTTGAAAGTCGTCATGAAACTCTCTCAACAACTCATGAAAAGCTTTCCTATGATTATCTTCAAAGGAAGCAAGATCTTGAGAAATTGAGAGCGGTTCATGAAGATCTTCAAAAGGAAAACGAGTCACTTCACTCCAAACAGATCAGTCGCGCTCAGGAAGGATTTGAACCACCATGTCTTAAATGCATTGAGCGTGATAATGCTACTTCTATTGCTGAATGTTCTACTGCTACTACTGTTGCACTATCTTCAACTGTTGATGTGGTAACTAACCCCTCTGCTGAGGATACCACTGCTATTGCTGATGAGAATGCTAGGTTGAAGACATTGCTTGAAACAGGGATGTACAAAAGTCTTAAAGGGCATCAGACACTATGTGATGTCCTCAAAAAGCAGATTCTAAACGGAAACCCGAGGAAAGAGGGTGTTGGGTTCGTAAGGAAAATGAATGCTGATGGCTCTTACTGGAAACCTAAGCAGTACCCCAAAACCATGTGGGTTGCTGCAAAGGAACCTTCAGCAGACCCATCCAATCTATCTGGCTTCACCTGTGCTAACCCCATTATCATTGATGAATCCTTTGATGCAAACTATATACTATTTAAGAATCAGAATGGTGAAGTGTTTGCCAGGTACATTGGTACTAACTGCAGGAATGGACCGCCTATGAAGAAGATCTGGGTTCCGAAAAGGTATCTGGAGAATCTTCCTGTGAATGTCATCATAACACCTCACGTGAAGAAGACAAACCTCAGACCAAAGGCTTCATACGGTCCAAAGGCTTCATACAGACAGAGGACTCACCCGAGTCGCACTAACGCAAATGTTTTGCAGGGAAACCATACTCAGGCATATGAATATGAGAGCGGTTCATCAAACCACCATGTTCATAAGACCAAGAACTATTCTGCTTATTCTTATGAGTACTATTGTCCGCCTGCAAGACTGTTTGCTAGGGCTCCAAAGCCAAAATTCTCAGATGCTGCACTTAGACTTATTGCTTCTCAGCCACCCTTGAAGATGTGGGTGGCTAAGAAATCTTAACTCTCTTTTGCAGGGAAAGGTCTCCAGCAGAAAACCAAAATCGTCTGACGCCATTGCTGGGGACCTTAAACATCTTGTAGGGCGCAAGATCAAATGCCCGAATGGTCTTACTATGTACTTCGTTCCTGAATCGCTTGCTACTCTCCCTATTAGTCCTAATCTGGATCTAAGCTTTCATAACCCATTGGTTCGTCAAATTTTTTTGCTTCACAATGCTCTTGGTGAAGCCTATCCCCCTAACTGCACTATAGGGTACGACACCAGCGTCTTCAGAATGGATTATTGATAGTGGGTGTACAAATCACATGACTGGCAAAAGAAGTCTTCTTATGGACTCAACCTTACGTCCATCCGTCAAGAGCCACATCACATTTGCTGACACTGGTAAAAGTAAGGTATTGAGTCTAAGTAGAGTTGCAATCTCAAGGGATCAACACATGGACAAAGTCATGTTTGTTGAATCCCTTGGCTTCAACTTAATGTCTGTCTCAATGCTTTGCGATTTGAACATGATTGTAATATTTGGAAAATATCGTTGCCTTGTACTAATGGAATCTGACAAGTCTCTAGTGTTTGAAGGGTATCGAAAAGATGATCTATACGTAGTAGATTTCTCAGCAGGACCACAGCTTGCCGTATGTCTTCTAGCAAAAGCTTCAGAATGCTGGCTCTGGCATCGGAGGCTTGGGCATGCTGGCATGAGGAACCTCCACACCCTTGCGAAGAAGAAGCATGTCATAGGAATCGAGGGCGTCAAGTTCAAGAAAGACCACTTATGCGGTGCCTGTGAAGCAGGGAAGATGACGAGGGCCAAACATCCTTCGAAGACAATCATGACCACTACTCGACCCTTCGAACTACTTCACATGGATCTTTTCGGTCCCACTCATTACTCAACTCTTACTACTACTGCATGCCTCTATGGCTTCGTTATTGTTGATGATTACTCTAGATACACTTGGGTGCACATAATCCTTTACAAGACTGAAGTGCAGGATGTCTTCAGACGCTTCGCCAATCGAGCTATGAACAATTATGGCGCCAAGATAAAGCACATCAGAAGTGACAATGGCACTGAATTCAAGAACACTGGCCTTGATACATATCTTGATACCTTGGGCATCACACATGAATTCACAGCCCCGTACACGCCACAGCAGAATGGCGTCGTCGAACGCAAGAACAGAACACTCATTGAGATGGCCAGAACGATGCTAGATGAATACAAGACCCCAAGAAAATTCTGGCCTGAAGCCATTGACACTGCATGCCATACAATAAATCGTGTTTATATTCACAAGCTTCTGAACAAGACATCTTATGAGCTCCTTACTGGCAAGAAGCCAAATGTCAGTTACTTCAGAGTATTTGGCGCAAGGTGCTGGATCAAGGACCCACATCACACCTCAAAGTTTGCACCAAAAGCACATGAGGGTTTTATGCTTGGATATAGAAAGGATTCGCACTCCTACAGAGTCTTCAATCTCTTTCATTACAAAGTGGTTGAAACAGTGGATGTGCGGTTCGATGAGACCAATGGTTCACAAAGAGAGCAACTGCCAAATGTGCTAGATGAAGTTCCATCCAGCGAATCAATCAAGCTAATGGGAACTGGAGAAATTATACCTTCTGAAGCTCATCCTGAAGAAGAACTTATCATCTCAGCACCTGATCAACATGAAGACAATGCTCAGCCTGAAGACATTCCTTCTAATAACGACAATGATCAGCAAGAGCAAAGTCTTCGCCCTTTACATCCTCGCGTTGCCAATGAAGTGTAGATTGAAAGAATAATTGATAGCATCAATGCACCCGGTCCACTCACTCGTTCAAGGGCAACTCAGCTAGCAAATTTCTGTGGGCACTTCGCATTCGTCTCAATAACAGAACCCAAGAAAGTTGAAGAAGCCTTCATGGAACCTGAATGGATTCAAGCTATGCAAGAAGAGCTTCAACAGTTTGAGCTGAATAATGTATGGGAACTAGTTAAGCATCCTGATCCACGGAAGCACAATATAATAGGCACCAAATAGATATACCACAACAAGCAAGATGAGCATGGTCAAGTTGTCAGAAACAAAGCTCGTCTCGTTGCTCAAGGATATACTCAAGTGGAAGGCATTAACTTCGATGAAACATTTGCTCATGTGGCTAGACTTGAAGCCATACGTATACTGCTGGCCTATGCAAATCATCACAACATACTTCTATATCAAATGGATGTGAAGAGTGCTTTTCTCAATGGCAAGGTTGAAGAAGAAGTGTATGTTGCACAACCGCCTGGCTTTGAAGATCCAAAACATCCTGACATGGTATACAAGCTCAACAAGGCACTGTATGGCCTCAAACAAGCCCCTTGGGCCTGGTATGACACACTCAAATACTTCCTGAAGAGCAAAGGCTTCATACCTGGTTCCCTAGACCCCACTCTCTTCACGAAGACATATGATGGTGAACTGTTTGTGTGCCAAATATATGTGGATGACATTATCTTCGGCTGCACCAATCAGAAGTACAGTGAAGAGTTTGGATATATGATGCAAGAGCAATATCAGATGTCCATGATGGGAGAGCTGAAGTTCTTCCTCGGTCTTCAAATACGACAACAACGCAACGACATCTTCATATCTCAAGAGAAGTATCTCAAAGATTGCCTGAAGAAGTTTGGTATGCAAGACTGCAAAGGCTTCACAACACCAATGCCAGCCAAACATCATCTGGGTCCCGACGACAATGGTAAAGAGTTCGATCAAAAGGTATACCACTCCATGATTGGTTATTTACTTTATCTATGTGCATCTAGGCCAGATATTATGCTTAGTGTTTGCATGTGTGCTCGATTTCAAGCGGCACCAAAGGAGTCGCATCACTTAGCTGTGAAGCGAATTCTTCGATATTTGGCTCACACCCCAACTCTAGGATTATGGTATCCAAAGGGCTCATAGTTTGATCTGGTTGGATTCTCGGATGCTGATTATGCTAGTGACAAAGTTGATCACAAGTCTACATCAGGCACATGTCACTTTCTGGGACGATCACTTGTATGTTGGTCTTCAAAGAAGCAGAACTGTGTATCTCTCTCCACTGCTGAATCTGAATACATTGCTGCTAGATCTTGCTGCGCTCAGCTTCTGTGGATGAAGAAAACACTCAAGGACTATGGCATTCATCTGAAGCAAGCGCCACTTTACTGCGACAACGAAAGTGCCATCAAGATCGCCAACAACCCAGTTCAGCACTCGAAGACAAAGCACATTGAAATTCGTCATCACTTTCTCAGAGATCATGTTGTGAAGGAAGATATTGATATCATACACGTCAACACTGAAGAGCAATTGGCATATATCTTCACCAAGCCCTTGGATGAGAAGAGATTTTGCAAGTTACGGTGTGAGCTAAATATCCTGGAATCCTCAAATGTCCTGTGATCAGGCACACATCCTAACCCTTAAGCATATTGATGACTTAGATGTGCAACACACGAAGTAAAGTATATCCTCAATCAATGAAGACATACATTCTAAGTGTGAATACATTAATGTGGAATTTGACTTCGGAGCACCACGATAATTGTGCACCGTGTCTGGGTCCAATACTTCCTATACGGTGGGCAACGCCACCACCAAATGGTCAATTTTGAAGTGTTTCACTCACGAAGTTACCTTGCAATGTCTTCACATTTGGTTTGGCTTCGATCTCAACATATCTTCATGATTATCTTCACTATGTTGATTATATATATATATATATATATTAGTGTTCTGTCCTCTACAACATTCACTTATAGCTATGTCTTCATTGTTGAATCTTTTGAACTAAGTGAATGTGATCGGACCCTAACCTCTCTATGCTTTCTATCTCAAATTCTATCTCTCCAAATCATATGCATTCTATTGAAACTGTCGAATGTCTTCTCTGCGTCCTTGTCAGCAGAAGATATAGAGACAACCATTAAGTCCGTTTTCAATGCTCATTCCTCCACATGAAACCCGGAGAAGTAGGAACGACCACCCGACAATCAAGGCGTGCGTGGGACGTGGAACAAACCCCAAAATTCCGCATAATGGCCACGTGTTCCTCAGATGCGAATCGCCAGGGGCACCTGTGTAATAGCGTAGTGCCGCCCATGTACCTATAAATACACACTTCACAGCGGTCATTATCTCTTCTTCCACTCTCGCACGAACCCTAGCGCCACCGCTAGCCCTCGACGACGCCGGCGATGAAGTGCTTCGTTGCCGCAACCTCTCCGACGCCGTCTTCACGCCAACCGCGGACATCGTCCTCTCCGCCGTCGCCATAGGTGTCCTCCGTCGCCAAGTTAGGGCATGGAAGATCGAACTGCTCAGCCTCATCTTCCACTTCGTCTAGCAGTTCTTAGTGTGGTAAATAAAACTTCCTTTTTACAGCACTATTGATCCGATGGATTTGTCACTTTCTACCACAAGCAGTTTCTATTCACACAAGTTAGATCTCTCTCATACTGCATCTCATAACATGCCTAGTATATTCACTTATGCTTCACAAAGTAGTTAGATTCCTCACTTGTACTGATCTGTGGATTCGTACAAATCTGGAACCAACTCCTTATCTATGAGTGAATGTCTTCGCACGATGAGGTCAATGTCTTCTAAACTGATTTATCTTCAAAATCTTCTGACAATGCATATGACCTCTTCCCCTTCCCTCGCACCTTAATGCTGTCACAGGTACATGTCTGTGGGAGAATCCTTTGGTTCTCATAGTCTGCATTCATTTGCAGAATTCTTACAGCATCACATTAATTCTCCCGAAGCCAGTTCCTGTTGGTCCAGCAAGCGAAAACCTTTGAAGCCTTTGAACGTGTTGAAGCCTTTCAAGTTAAAGTTTATGGCTTTAGAGAAAGCAGCAAGGAAGGGTGGCAGAAAGCATCATGGAGAAACATCCAGAGATCTGCCAGATGAACTCTCAGAACTGTACAAGACAGATCCTGAAGAGGATTACAATCAGCGCAAGACCCGAATCCAATGGATTCGAAGATATTGGGCAGAACAATGGTTCAAATACCGATTTGTAATCCAAGAATATGCTGAGAAAAATGCCATCAAGAGACCATGGGGAGACATCCAATACAAGAATCTTCTACCCAGGTCCAGAGATGAAGCCATTGCTCAAGGCTTCTATCCCTGCATGGTCCATGGGCCACAGCCAGCTGGTGCACACCCATCATCACTACTATGGTGTCATGACGACAATCTGTTCAAGCGCAACTTCTAGTTTGCCCAGAACTCAGCGAAGCAGAACAAGAAGACTTTGGGGCTAGACTTCAACCCTGGTCCCTCAGCACCAAGGGCAGATGGCACACGAGATGCAGAACCCAATGTCATCGGTACTTTCTCCAACCTTGAAGGCTTCATCACCCGCATCTTAGTTCAAGGGACTGCAGTGAATGAGCCTGCAGCTGACGCTGAATCATAAGAAGCTCCTGCAGCGCCGAAGACAAAGAAGATGAAGAAGCCTAAAGCTTCAAAGCCTTCCCCCTCACCAAAAATCTCAAGGGCGAAGCCACTGGCAACTGCACCTCCTGAAGACAGTGTGCAGTCCGAAGACTTATCTCGCATCTCCAAGCCCCAGAAAGTCAAGATGCCTCTGCCTCACACCGGACAAGAGCTAACTGCTGCTGCCATTCTGCGCAATGACGACATTGATCTGTCAAGTGATGAAGATCTAGCAGATGACGCTCTTAAGCAACTCATCAAGAGCAAAGAAGAAGTAGAAATCTTCAATGATCTGCCTCTCTTTGATGTGACCATCATCCACAACTTCATTGACGAGTGGTTTGACACGCCAAACATCAGCTTTGAAGATCTGCAGCTACCAATTGGCCTCAGTGTCGCCTTCCAAGGAGCCATTGCTTCAGAACTCGCTATTGCCCAGCGCATTGTTGAACTGAAGCAAAAGACTGACTATGAAAAGGCTCAGTTCAAGAAGCATATGGCCAAGCTCAGCGTGTAGGAAGTGAAGAACTTCAAGACTATGATGCGCGAGCTCAAGAAAGCCTTTGTAAAGAAACGTGCAGAAGCTCAGGGTTCGCGTGAGCGCATGAAGACTCTGGCTGACAGATGTGTGCAAGCCTATAATGAGGCTGAGAAGCGCAAGGACCTTGGGCGTCCTGGCATCGACCCCAGGATGGCCGCAAAGAAGAAGAAGAAGCCTGCTACGGCTGAACCTGATGCACCAAGGCAGGAAGCAGTTCCTATTGTCTTCCCAACTAAAATGACTGGCTCAAAGCCAAAAAGCCGGTCAACAGCTTCAGAGCTCAAGAAGATAAGGACTGCTGAGGCTGAAGCTAGGAAGAGGAAACATTCTGAAGCCTCTCCAACTGCCCCCTCCAAGAAGAGGAAGACCAAGAAAGATCGGGCAGCTCCCACAGAGCCCTTGATAGTTGAACCCATTTCTATGGTCTATCCTGAAGCTGAACGCCATGAACGTCAACTGACTATCCATGAGCCTGCTTCCACAGAGGCTCATGAAGCTGAAGACTTTCCAGCAGCTGATCCCATCGCTGCTGAAGACATTGGTCAACATGACAATGTAGAAGATGGTGCAGTCCTTCCTCAGAACAGCGAACTCATCAGCATTGGTCGTCCACTGACGCCAATTGCACAGGATGCTTCATGGGCAGATCGCCCACAAGAGGAAGAAGACTATGAGGCCCAACCCACTCCAACTCCACAGGCGTCGCCCGCGTTGCGTAGGCTTCGCAAAGGTCCAAGGCCTCAAGTCTCTGCTGAAGACAATCCGGCTGCATCAGCCGCGGAAGATGAAGTCCCACAAGTTGCCACTCCACTGTCCCACCAAGAAGCAGTTCTCAAGGAGAACGTGCTTGAAAATCTTGCGGCTGCCACAACCACCAATGAAGCTAATGTGGAGCCCTCCCCAACGGAAAAAGAAGACAGTGAAGCCACTGATCCCGTCACTTCTGTTCCTGAGTCTGCTGCCGGTCCACAGTTCGACTATCATGTTGAGCACATGCCTCAGGTACAGAAGCCAATCCCAAGATTGCCAAGGTTCCCAGGTCTTGCATCAGCACCTGGCTCCTTCAATATCAATGGCTTCAGGGCAGACAACACATTCTTCGATAGCTCCAAGAACCCCTACTCAAGGGAAAGGATATCATCTGATCTGTTCTGGAGCTATCCTCAGCGAAGCTATTACTCATGCATTCTTTACAACCAAGGTTGCATCTTCCCACACAAGTTCCTTGACATTGAAGCCATAGCTGGTCTGCCTTGTCTGGAAGAAGCTTTGGATTGCTTCAAGGAAATTGGACTGCTGCCGTTCATTACTGACCAAGAGCATTGGAATGAAGAGCTGCTGCTCCAATTCTATGCCACACTTCACATCCGCGGGTACAGTAGAGATCCGAAGACTTGGGTCCTGGAGTGGATGACCGGAAATGTTCATCATGAAGCCAATGCATTTGACATCATTGAGCTCACTGGTTTGCCCACTCCTGGCGATCTCTACGAGCATGGCTGTCAGCTGCATAGTGAAGCTATTGAGAGCATGTTTAAGAGGCCGGAACCTGATATGAGTCAGATGCTCAGCATGATGAAGCCATTGCCCCAAGATGCTGCTTATCCAACAGAGTTCTTCGTTGAAGACCTTGAGTATCTGCCACGAACCATCTATCACATCATCAGGCGAACTCTCTGGCCCATCAAAGGGCACTCTCCAAATGCCAAGCTTGAGGGTGCAATGAAGACTTTGGTCTTCTATATTCTTCATGGAAAATGCTTCAATGCACAGGACTTATTCATCCGCCAACTTGCTGCATCGGGCTCTGATCTGTTTAGCTTGAAGTTCTACGCCCCATGGGTAATGCGGCTAATTAAACTTCACTCCGATATCTCATATCAGCCATCTGCTCGCAATCATAGGATTTTTCTGCCTGATGTGGATATCTCTACTGAAGCCATCTATCCTGAGCCTGCGAAGGAACCTCTAAGTCTTCAGAATGCAGAGCATCAGAGTTTCTCACAGAACATTGAAGGAGTTGAAGCAGTCACTCGGGTGTATCCTTTGGCTGGCACTACACGTGCACCACACCCTGCGTCTACTGAAGCCACTGATAGTACAACTGCTCCAAGACCCAAGAAGCGCACTCGTGTTCTCAACAACCGAGAGCTTCTTGTGGCTCTTCATCAGAAACAGGATAGGCATCATGACTGGCTGAAGCGTCAGATGAAAAGCCTCTTGGTGGAAGTTAATCGCATTTGCAATCTTGCCACCAAGAACGCTTTCGTTGCACATGAAACCTGTCGCCGTACATGGAAAGGGCTAATGATGATGTGTTCTGAAGATAATCTCCAAGAGGATGGCTTCACTGAGCGATTCAAGTTTGACTCCACACCTCCTCGAAGAGCTGTGCTGCTAGGAACTCCACCCCTTGAAGACTCTGAGTTCTCTTCATCTGCTGCAACAGTGACTGCCAGAGTTATCGAGGATGAAGATGATGCTACTTCACCACCACCTCCTTCAGCACGCATCAACTCTGCTCCAAGCTCTTCAGCACCGCCAAACACCACCAATGACCCTGCTACTTCACCTACTCCGCATGGTAACTAGTAGATGCTCTATGTCTTCAAACCTTTTTGGCCCTTACTGACAAAAGGGGGAGAAGCATATGAGGTTGATAGTCTTCAAGCGGGTCCATATGGGCGGGTGCTTTATATTTTGCTTCGTGCTTACAACTCTTGTTTTGCTACATTTGGTTCTTTGAGTTGTAACACTTAAACTCGATGGTCGTCTGCTACTTATCCGCCACTTTGTTTTGCGATGATAAATTCCGCATGTGCGACGATAAATTCCACACTTAGATCATTCTGCAGACGTCCATTTTCCATTATGCATGTCATTATCTTCATATACTTTCACATGCATAGTGGATTGTCGTCATAAGTTGAAGTGGATCTCCACAAGTACAACCTGCCATGTGCATTTGCATTCCAAAAGCAAATTACCTATATGCACATCTTCAGGGGGAGCCCTTGCAACTTATGAAGACAATTCCTTATCCTTTACAATTTCACAGATTATATTCCCCGTTGAAAACTTCAACTAGTTTGTCATCAATCACCAAAAAGGGGGAGATTGTAAGTGCATCTAGTGCCACCCCTAGTTGGTTTTGGAGTATTGACGACAAACCTAGTTGAGGGACTAATGTGTTTGTGAGAATTGCAGGATAACACAGGTAGAAGTCCCTCATTGATTCGGTTTTCCTACCAGAGATGACCCCTAAAAATGTATGAAGACATTGAAGTCAAAGGTGGTATATGAAGATATTCACATTGAAGACTATGACAAGAGAAGACACCACATGAAGCCTATGGAGCTCGAAGACTTAGATCTTTCGTAGTTCTTTTTCTTTTGTGTTGAGTCATAGGAACCACCATACTGTTAAGTGGGGTCCAAGAGAACCAGTCAGACTTACGGAAGTGATGCCTAACCAAAAAACCTATGTCTTCGAGTGAATACTATGAGAGCGAATCTTGTCCAGAGTCGGACAAGTCATCTTTGCTTGTAGCCCAAGTAAAGTTGCCGTGTGAGTTTGAAATCTGACCGTTGGAACACGTGTCAGTTCGTTAGTGACCCAGGGTCATTTCGGACAAATCAGGTCGGGTTGCCAAGTGGCTATAAATAGCCTACCCCCCACAACCATAAACGGTTGGCTGCTCAGATTGAGAGTACGGCTTTTGTCGTTTGAGAGCAACCCACCTTGAAGCCTTTGAGAGAGAATTCCTTGCGAGGATAAAGCCCTAACCACCCAGAGCCAGAGAGAATTGGGCATCACTTAAGTCTTCTTGTCTGTGTGATCTGAAGACTTACTACACTTGAGGACAGTGCATCCTCCAGCCGGTTAGGCGTCGCGTTCTGAGCATCCAAGAGACATTGTGGATTGCCGGTGAACGAAGTCTGTGAAGGTTTGGGAGTCTACCTTGAAGACTTACCAGAGTGATTGGGCGAGGTCTGTGTGACCTTAGCTCAAGGGGAATACGGTGAGGACTGGGTGTCCTGAGCTGCGTGTTCAGGACTGGGTGTCCGGGACTGTGTGTCCTAAGGTTTAAATACCTAGCCGCCCCAACCAGACGTACAGTTGTCACAGCAACTGGAACTAGTCCAACAAATCATTGTCTTCAACGAGTCACTGGTTTCATCTCCCCTTCCCTTTACTTACTGTTGCTCCTTGTGAAGTCATTGTATGTTTGCACTATATTTTGTCTTCACTGAGTGGCTGCATGCTCTGTATGGCTTCATAATATCTTCCTACCTGATCCTTACTACATTGCTGCTATTAAGTCATTGTACTTTCACTTCATTGAACACTTGACTATGGCTTGCCTAGTGTAGTCTACCTTCCGCTGCATGGTAATAGGTTTATTTCTATCGTTTGTCTTCATAACTTCCATGTTTTGAAGACTTTCATAAAAATCGCCTATTCACCCCCCTCTAGTCGATATAACGCACTTTCACCTTGTATTCGACAGTATTGTTCGTTGACGTCTCCCTGGGTGTCGTGGTTTTGTCACGGCAGATGTCCTAGTGAAAGGACTTAGTCGTGGAGCCATCGCGACGGGTTAGCTTGAAGGGGTTAAAGTGACACAGGGACGCAGAGAGTTTATACTAGTTCGGCCCCTTCGATGAAGGTAAAAGCCTACGTCTAGTTGTGATGGAATTGATGGGGTTTTGATGACTAGGGAGCAAATAAGCTTCGCCTAGGTCTCGAGTTGTTGTTGTCTGTCTTTGAACCGCCACTAGGTCGTCCCCTTATATACATGGGTGACGCCCGTCGGTCCACAGAGTCCCAACACCGGTTCATAATCTTACCCGGGTTGGTCTTTCCTTATTCCTAACTTACAATACAAGTTTACACATAAAGCCGGTTTACGGCTACCGGTCTTAAACCGATTACATGCCTTGGGCCCTTATCTGCTTCTTTGGGTTTTAACACCTTGGAATTACTGATGAAGTTAACCCGGCCCAGGTAGGCCGGTTTACGCCAAGTAGTAATATCCCCAACATTAGGCCCCAGATTGATTTGAACGGGTTCATGTCAATCCTTAGCAAAAAATCTTCGTCTTCAACGTCTTCTTGTATTTGTTGAACCGCCGTGATGTCACCTTCTCTGGTTTCTGTAAACCGGTATGACGTCATCATAAAATTAACATTCATGATAGCTTCTTTGTTTAATAAATCCGCAATAACCGAGGCGACAACTCCGCTTCCAAGACTTATGGTTCGTTGATTCACGCGCCTGACACATGTCTCTTGCCTTATAAATAGGACTGAAGGGTCATTTCTTTTCTCCCCTTCGTCCCCTTTCTCTTCGTCTTCCTCGCGTCGCTAGCCTCGGAGCTCCGCCGCCGCCATCGAGCTCTGCACCATCTTGGGCCTGCTGCATCAACCTGAACGCATCATAAAACTGCGGTGATCTTCCGCGCTTTCCTCAGCTTTGGTAAGTCCTTCGCTTTCCTCGACCTAGATCTGTTCTAGGGTTTCTTGTTCTTGCGGTGCTCCATCAACTGTTCATACTCATACCCAGACTCCTGGATAGATCTGTGAAACCCTGCTCTGATTAGCAGTAGCTTTTAGCATCCTCCTGTAGCTTCATGCTCAAGTCTATAGATCTCACATATTTTCCTGTCCATTGAATCAATACTGTTCTGCCTTAAGCTTTTGAATATTTTCCTGTTTTTTCTGAACTTGCCTTAGATCCATTGCTGTAATAAAACCTTGTGAAACTTGTTTCTGCATACTTAGCCATCTGCAACCTCAATTGCTTTCAATGTTTAGATCAGGCGGTTTAACATAGTATAGAAAAAGTTAATAAACCGGTATATACCATTAGTCCCCTGGTTGAACCGCCAGAACTCTTTAGCCATATGACACCGCTTCATAGAACTCCGGTTTAGATATAATTGCCTCCGGTTTAACATTGTTCATACCGGTGTATACCTTTTACCCAACGCAATCTTGAACCGGAATAACTTATTTTGTAGACTTCACCATGGCCAAACAAGTATATGAGTGCAGCTGGGTTCCTTCTCGCGTCACAGAAACTCAACTGAATAATCTTGTCCTGACTGGCGCTTTAAGCAGCAAAAATACCATCCATTGGAGGGTCCCTGGCAAAGAATGCCCGCCCACACCTCAAGAGGGAGAGGTTGCCATTTTTGCAGATCACTTAGCCCGGGGTTTTAATCCGCCCGGTTCAAAATTCTATCGAGATGTCTTAGCCAACTTTCAACACCGCCCACAAGACACTGGCCCCAACTCTGTTACCAACATCTATCACTTCCAAGTGCTCTGTGAGGCATACTTTCAAGAGGAACCCACAGTTGAGTTGTTTAGAGACTGCTTTCACCTAAACCACCGCACAAAATTCACTGATGGCTCCAATACGGAATTGGGTGGTGTGGCGATTCAGAAAAGAAAGGAGATCACTTACCCTCACGCCAAACTGCACAGCCACCCCAAGGAGTGGAATCAATCATGGTTCTATTGCAAAGACACCTCCCATGCTAATGAAAATCCTTTGCCTGGCTTTCGTCCGGAGCGGCTTAGCAATACACACCCTTTTCCGCAAAGGTTGACTGCCAAGGAGAGAAGTAAATACGCTCCTGAACTATCCAAGCTCAGAGCCTTCATGGCCAACGATTTAACATGAATTGATCTCGCACGCTGTTGGATATCATGGAGCATATTGCCCCTCAGTCAGCGCTCCGGTTTGATGTGCGAGTATACCGGTAGTGTCGATGACCCACTCCGTCATGTTAACATCCAGCTCACAGATGACGAGATCACAGAAGCTGTGAAGAAAATGTTGAACGAACCGGAACACCTCTGCGCTCGAACCGGCCTGCTCCCCTTCTATGCTACCAACAAACCGCCAGCTGTAAGATTTTGACTGTACTTTTTACTGAACATGTCACTGCTATTTTTGTATATTCTTTAACATCAACTGCTGCTTAAACAGGGTGATGACCTATTTTGGAGCAAGAAGCTTCCTCAGGAGAAACCAGAAAAACCAGATAAACCAGAAAGACCAATCCAGCCAAAAACCGAAGTCATTAAGAGGCCTGCTCATAAAAGAAAAACCATTGCATCTTCTGATCCGCCCGCTGATGACGATGTGGGTAATCCGGACCTTGTAGAACTTGATTCACTTGGCTTACTTTTCACATGCCTTATTGATGATAATATTTGTCAGGATGATGCCGAAGCTAGCCATGCTGATGCTGCAGAGGTAATCTCTCTTTCTTCTGATTCGAACCCTTTGCCTTCACTAAAAATTCGTCAGGCAAACCGGAAAGTTAAATTTTCTCATCCTCTTGCTTACTTGGATCCCAAATTTCATATGAAGACCCAAAAGCACGAAGTTCACCGCACAACCCGGCATAGCGGCCAGGTAGTTACCTCCGCCGGTTTACCGAACAGTCCGGTTCTGAAACGCTGTTCAGAGGTCTGTAATTTGCTTGTCAGTGCTTTTCCTAAAGCGGGCTATTTTCGTCAACCTCTTAATCCATCTGACTCCGATTATCACGTTACTTCCCACTCATCCTCTGGCGAGTCATCGGCCATTCAACTGCCATCGCTCAAAATGGTGCTTGGGTAAGCTATACTTATCATAATATTTCTGATACATCATGTTGGAACATGTGCTGTATTTGATTTTGATTACTCCTTTTAGGGCCAAGCCTAGGCCAAGCAAGAAGGCCCGCCTGGATAAAGCGGCCGAGGAGGATGCCGTTCCTGAACCGGACAAAACACCAGAACTTGAAGCGGCCATTCGCGAAGATATACCCAACGACCCCCCACTGCAAGATGAAGACGTTATTGCCGAAGAAAGGCCTGTTGATGCCTCAGGCCCTGCTGATCAGCACGGAAGCCCCATCTGGATTGAGAAATCCACCAGTCCAATCTGTCCTGCTGACCAACCGACTGCCCCTGGTCAGACCGGTAATACCAAGGATGATGGTGTTGTGATTACTGGCATTGGCCGTACTGAACCAAGCAATCTGGTTGCCTTATCAAAGCATACTGCCAAAGAAGAATTCTCTACTATGAGCAAAGGCAAGTGGAATGTTGATCTGGCGACTTACGCTGCTCTGAATGCCCAAGACCTTCATTCCGGCTACTTGAACCGGCTATATACCAGCCGTGACTATGAAGCCGGTCTGGTGAATATGATGAAAGAAAAACTTGAGGTAACTTCCATGTGCTTTTTCCTACTTGGATACTTCAATTTTGTTAACTCTCCTGGCCCCCAAGGGCCGGTTTGGCAATCCTCTTGTAAACCGGGACTTACTATTATAAAACTGAATGCTTCGAAATTCACTGATGTAGCCCCCAAGGGCCGGTTCAACTTAATGTAGTTAAACCAGGACTTAAGTAATTTAACATGGCAGCATCAGAACTTATTTAAGCAAATAGCCATTAGCCCCCAAGTGTCAAGTTGAATACTTGTATAGAGCTTGGGACTTTGCAATCAATTGACAGATGAAGATCAAATATGCATTAGCCCCCAAGTGCCAAGTTGAATACTTGTATTGAGCTTGGGACTTTGCAATCAATTGACAAATGAAGATCAAATATGCATTAGCCCCCAAGTGCCAAGTTGAATACTTTTATTAAGCTTGGGACTTTGCAATCAATTGACAGATGAAGATCAAATATGCATTAGCCCCCAAGTGCCAAGTTGAATACTTGTATTGAGCTTGGGACTTTGCAATCAATTGACAGATGAAGATCAAATATGCATTAGCCCCCAAGTGCCAAGTGCATAACTTGTTATGTGGTTGGTACTTCAATTCTTGTACCGTTTGTTAAGTCATATGACTGTCTGTATGCAGGCTGAACTGAAGACCAAAGAAAACCAACTCGCCGACCTTCAAGAAAACTTGAAATCCCAACAAGTTGAAACCTCAAAGGCGAAAGAGGAGTTGACCAGCGCTTTAGGCGTCATGGAACAACTGAAGGAGCGCTTCAAGAAAGAGCGGACGGATTGGGCCACTAAGAAGGCCGCTTTGACCAAGAAAATTGAAACTGTTGAGGCCGCCCTTAAACCGGTAGTAGATGAACTGACCGGCATAAAGCGGCAAGTGCATGCAATGACTGCCGCCATCTTTGGTAAGCTAACTTGACTTCTGTAATAATTTGGCCTTCCTATGATAGGTTCGGTTTGTGAACTTTCTATCATGTTGCAGGCACCCGCATTGGTCACTTGGGGTCAGATGTTCGGATGAAATTGAAGGCCGCCTACACATTAATCGAACAGCTGTATACCGGAGTACAGCAGATCATTTCTACTGCATCACATAACAATTCGGCACCCACGTTAATTCAAGATACTCTTAAGAGGTTATCAATGCTTCCCACCCGGATTGAAGAGCTGAAGAAATCTGCTGCTCGAACCGGTGCCATTAATGCCTTAATCTGGGCAAAAGCATGGGTGCCGGATTTCGATCCTGTTGAGGCAGCTCAGGGTTATCCCAGTTTGAAGGAAGACGGCTCAGAGTTCAATGAAGATGACCTGAGAGCGATAAACCGGGCGGTGCGCCCTCTGGCTTGCCAATTGGTGGAAGAGGCAGACTTGACGTATTATCAAGCTCAATATAACAATCAGAACAAATGAGTGGCTGCACCAATTCCCGAAGCAGAGAATCTGATCCCTCCAATCCGTAAGCATACTTATGCTCCTGATATTAAACTGTCTTCACTGATCCATGATGAAGCTGTCTTTCAAGCCTTAATGGGAATCGACTGGACCACTGTTGACTTCCAGCCACTGGGTAGGGAAGAAGAAGCTAAAGCGGCACAGGACGACCCACAACCATCAGACCAGGGCGGTGACCAAGCTTGAACCAGAGACCGGTTTAAATGGCTGCTTTGTTATATTCCGCCAAGAAAACAATGATCTTATTTGGGCAGCATGTTGCCTTGTAATAGGATAGCCAATACTCTTGCTTCTGAGATGCCTTCGTGCATTAGTGCTGATACTTTTGTTTGAAAGATCGAAACCTTCAATCTATATCTCCTGCAATCATAAAATCTTAAACTGCCACGGCGGTTGTACCGCCAGCCGGTTTATGACCTTCATATATATATGCAAGGAAATTGAGGTATATGATCAAATTTTGTGATACAAAATACCTGCCATCGTTGGGCATGAAGTTGGCTTAACCAATCTTGAAGCGGAGGTTTATAAACCTGTACCGTCAAAGGAGAAAATAGCTCCTGTGTATACAATGTCGGTTTACCATGTAAACCGTGCCGGGTTACCATAAACACCCTTATTACTCCATCATGGGATGTTAACAGAAAAAGTTAAACCGGGCAAATAATCTCCGGATTAAAAATGGACCGTGTTCCGTCAATTTTGAACCGGTTTAAAAAACGCAACAAAAATAAAGCAACAGTTATTAAGAAAAAAAACATTGAAGCAAAGGCAATGATAAAACCGTTTGCAAAGAGAGGCTTTATTGAGCCGATCAGATGGTGTTACCATGGTCGGACACGACCAAGCTCCCGATAGGTGTAGCTATGGTTCAAGTCAGCCAGGTCCCCAAATGAAACCGTGGCATTATGTCGATCAAGAGGCGTGGCAATGGTTCGGGTTCGACCAAGCCCCCAAGTGATTCTATGGCCTTAGGCCGATCAAGAGGCGTGACTGGTTCAGACTTGACCATGTCCCCAAGTGATCTGGTGGCTTTCGCCTATCAAAAGGTGTTGCATTGGTTCGGATATGACCAAGCCCCCAAGTGATGTTTATAAAATTTTCAAGGGGTAAACCGGAGGCCGCTTTCAGACAGAACAACTTCGTGTAACCACGCATGATGTAAAAGAACAGATACCCCGCTTTAGCTGAGGCTCCGGTTTATTATATTAATCATAATATATATACTGTCATAATATGTACATAAGTAGAGCCGATGGCTCAGGTATAGTATGGCCGAAGATGAGCTATGTTCCACGGCCTGTTGGTCTCCTCCTCTGATGTACGTGAGTCTTTATGCTCTCGAATATCGATCAGATAGTATGACCCGTTGTGCAGATTCTTGCTGACCATGAAAGGTCCCTCCCAAGGCGGGGATAACTTATGCATATCAGTCTAATCTTGGATGAGCCGAAGCACCAAATCTCCCTCTTGAAAGGTTCTGGTTCTAACTCGGCCACTGTGATAACGACAAAGATCCTGTTGGTAAATCGCTGAGCGGGCAGCTGCTATGTCACGCTCTTCATCCAACCGGTCCAAAGCGTCTTGCCGTGCTGTCTCGTTATCCGCTTCAACATAAGCCGCCACATGAGGTGAATCATGACGGATATCACTACGGAGAACCGCCTCCGCTCCATAGACCATGAAGAATGGGATGTATCCTGTCAATCTGTTGGGTGTGGTATTGATGCTCCACAACACAGATGGCAACTCTTCTACCCAACAACCCGGTGTTCTCTGCAAAGGAACCATAAGCCGGGGCTTGATGCCTCTCAAGATCTCCTGATTAGCTCTTTCTGCTTGCCCATTGGACTGTGGGTGTGCCACTGATGAAACATCAAGTCAGATGTGGTCACGTTTGCAGAATTCCTTCATAGCCCCCTTGGACAAATTGGTACCATTATCTGTAATGATACTGTGTGGAAAGCCAAACCGGAAAATCACCTTTTTAATGAACTGAACCGCCGTGGCCGCATCACACTTGCTAACAGGTTCTGCCTCCACCCACTTTGTAAATTTGTCAACCGCCACCAGGAGGTGGGTCTTCTTATCCTTGGACCTTTTGAAAGGCCCAACCATATCCAGCCCCCAAGTTGAAAATGTCCAAGTGATTGGAATCATCCTCAATTCCTGAGCCGACACATGAGCGCGTCTTGAAAACTTTTGGCAACCGTCACATCGTCTGACCAGATCCTCCGCATCAGCATGAGCAGTTAACCAATAAAAACCGTGGCGGAACGCCTTAGCCACCAAAGATTTTGAACCAGCATGATGACCACAATCTCCTTCGTGGATCTCACGCAAAATTTCACAGCCTTCTTTAGGAGACACACAACGTTGGAACGCCCCTGACACACTGCAATGATGCAATTCGCCATTAACAATAGTCATGGACTTGGATCGCCGGATTATCTGTCGGGCCAAGGTTTCATCCTCTGGTAGCTCGCCCCGGTTCATGTACGCGAGATAAGGAAGCGTCCAATCCGGAATGACATGAAGAGCTGCCACCAATTGAGCCTCCGGATCAGGAATAGCCAAATCCGCTTTCACCAGGGAGCTTGACTGACGGGTTGTGCAGCACATCAAGAAAAACATTAGGCGGGACCGGTTTACGCTGAGAGCCCAACTGGCTTAAAGCGTCCGCTGCTTCATTCTTCCGACAGTCCACATGGTCCACTTGATAGCCCTTGAAGTGACCTGCAACAATATCCACCTCACGACGATATGCGACCATGAGTGGGTCCTTAGAATCCCAAGTGCCAGAAACCTGTTGAGCCACTAGGTCTGAGTCACCGAAGCACTTAACCCGGCTTAGATTCATCTCTTTAGCCATCCGGAGACCATAGAGCAAGGCTTCATACTCAGCTGCATTGTTAGTACAAGGGAACATTAAGCGGAGAACGTAACAGAACTTGTCACCTCGTGGGGAAGTTAATACGACTCCAGCCCCCGAGCCCTCCAACTGCCTGGATCCGTCAAAATGAATGGTCCAATATGTGTGATCCGGCTTCTCTTCAGGTGCTTGCAACTCTGTCCAATCATTGATGAAATCAACAAGTGCTTGAGACTTCACCGCCGTTCGAGGCATGTATTTCAACCCGTGCGGCCCAAGCTCTATAGCCCACTTGGCAATCCGGCCAGTCGCCTCCCGGTTCTGGATGATATCACCTAAGGGAGCAGAACTGACCACTGTGATGGGGTGCCCTTGAAAATACTGCTTCAGCTTCCGGCTTGCCATGAAGACTCCATATACCAGCTTCTGCCAATGTGGATACCTTTGCTTGGATTCAATAAGTACTTCGCTGATATAGTAAACCGGACGCTGAACTGGGGAAGTGCATTTGGACCACGTACTTGAGGTGCTCTCCGGTGGGCGCGACAAGCAGTACGCCAACCCCGGTGCCCTGCAAAGAGAAGGCCCCATCAAAGTACATGATCCAGTCGCAACTTGCTTCCTTGCCGGGGAGGGCAGTCTCCTGAACTTCTTCATCAGGTGTCGCGGTCCATTCTGCGATGAACTCCGCCAGGACTCTGCTTTGAATTGTCGAAGTACTCTCAAACTTGAGGCCAAAGCTGGACAGCTCCAGTGCCCACTCAACAATCCTTCCAGTTGCGTCTAGATTATGCAATATCCGTTGTAGAGGGAGGCGAGTGGTGACAGTGATCTTGTGTGCCTGGAAGTAATGACGCAGCTTCCTCGAGGCCATAAGGAGGCCGAAGAGCAGTTTCTGCACACCGGAGTACCTTGACCTAGCCCCCTGCAAGAGGGAGCTAACAAAGTAGACCGGGTGCTGCATCATCTTCTTCCTTGGCAATACCTCAGCTGGTCGCATCGTCTCTGTATTAACGGCGTCAGGCTCCGTCATTGCTATCACCTCATCGTCAACTTCTCTATGCGCCACTAGCACGACACTGACCACTTGATTTGTTGCTGCCAAGTACAGCAACAATGGTTCTTGCGGTCTAGGCGCAACTAGTACTGGCGTGGAGGAGAGGTAGCTCTTCAAGTCTTGCAATGCCGCTTTGGCCTCTAGCGTCCACTCCATTGGGCCCGTCTTTTTCAAAATCTTGAAAAAGGGGAGGGCGCGCTCAGCGGACTTGGAGATGAACCTGCTCATGGCGGCAACACAGCCAGCAAGCTGACGCACATCCTTGACCCGCTTGGGTGCTTCAATTTGTTCTATAGCCTTGATCTTGTCCGGATTGGCCTCTATCCCACGCTGCGACACAAAGAACCCGAGAAGCTTGCCGGACGGAACGCCAAATATGCACTTCTCAGGGTTCAACTTGAGGTTGATCTTGCGCAGATTTGCAAATGTCTCTTCTAAATCCGGTATGAGGGTTTCCCTGTCCTTGGTTTTGACCACTATGTCATCCATATAAGCCTCCATATTTCTATGGAGCTGGGGTTCAAAACCAATCTGGACCGCCCTTGCAAATGTTGAGCCAACACTCTTCAACCCGAAAGGCATCCATATAAAGCAATACGTACCACATGGTGTGATGAACGCTATCTTCTCTTCATCTTCTCTTGTCATGAAGATCTGGTGGTAGCCGGAGTAGGCGTCGAGGAATGATAGCAGATCACATCCAGCCGTGGAGTCAACAATCTGGTCGATGTGCGGCAATGGGAAGGGGTCCTTGGGACAAGCCTTATTGATATCTGTGTAATCGATACACAACCTCCACTTCCCATTTGCTTTGCGCACTACCACCGGATTGGCCAACCACGTTGGATGGAGCACCCCCCTTACCAAACCCGTCGCTTCCAATTTCCGAATCTCCTCTGTAATGAACTCCTGCCGTTCCAAAGCCTGCTTTCTGACCTTCTGCTTGACGGGCCATGCATGAGGGCAAACATCAAGGTGGCGCTCTATCACCTCCCTGGGAACACCGGGGATGTCGGATGCTTGCCACGCAAACACATCGACATTTGCCCGTAGGAAGGCGACGAGCGCGTCTTCCTATTTGCTGTCGAGGGTGGAGCTTATGGTGAAAGCCCCTCCCGTGGCATCCTCCTTGACGGACACCTTCTTAGTCTCTGACGGCGTGGCCCTAGATTTCTTCTTCATGCCAGTGGAGCTCTCTAGCATGTCCTCGACGGGAGCACTACAATCCAAAGAGGTGCGCTTGCCGGGGTGAGTGCTAGAGGTCTCACCGGTCTTCTTCTTCTTCCCCCCGGGGCTCCATCGGCAGGAGCAAGTGTTTTGGCGGCGGCGGCCGCTGCAACTGCTTCCTGGTAGAGTTGGTCGGCGCAAATCAGTGCATCTCTCTTGTTGGAGGGGACGGTGATGATCGTCACAGGCCCCAGCATCTTCAGGGTGTTGTAGGCGTAGTGTGACGCTGCCATGAACTTGGCCAGCGCTGGGCGGCCAAGGATCCCGTTGTAAGGCAAGGGGATCTTGGCAACATCGAACACGATCCTTTCTGTCATGTAGTTCAGATCACTTCTGAAGGTCACATGCAGCGTGACCTTCCCTTTTGGTTGACTTCTTCCCGGGTTGATCCCCTGAAACATGCTCGTTTCTTCGAGGTCTCCTTCGGGAATCTGCAGCTTCCTGATCACGGCAGGCGAGATTAAGTTCAGACCGGCCCCGCCGTCGACTAGCATCTTCGTCACCTTGAGGTTGCATATTGTTTGTGAAACCAACAACGGCAAACACCCGACCGCAGTGGTGCGATCAGGGTGATCCTCAGTGTCAAAGATGATAGGCGTGCTGGACCACTTCAGCGGCTTTTGGGCATCAAATGACGGCTCTGCCGCTATAATCTCACTCGCCCACTGTTTAAGCTGGCGGTGAGAAGTATGCAGCGAGGCGCCGCCATCGATGCACATGGCCTCTGTAGCTTTCTGAAACTCTTGGTCACCGGATTCGTCGTCCTCCTCATGATCGTCGTCTTCTTGTTTCTTGTCGCGGCCCCGGGCGGGCCTCTCTTGCTGTTTATCCTTACCGCGGCAGCCTGTTTGGCCATCACGTTTCTTGCCGGATCCCTCGGCACCATCCTGGCCCTTCTCCTTAGCCCGCCTCTTGTATTCAGCTTTTTGCTTTTCAGCAAGCAGCTCAACCTATCGGCAGTTCTGGAGGTCATGGCCTTTGGTGCGATGGATCTTGCAATACTTCTTGTCGGAGTTCCCTGGCTTCTCGGCAGCTGCCAAGGCCCGGCAGGCGACGCATCCGGCAATCTCCTTGCCGGGGTCGTCTGCCTTGGTTTTCTTGGCGGTGCCGGCGTCATCAGAACACTCGACGGCAAGTACAACTTTACCCTTACGCTTCCTATTGTTGCGGCGCCGGCTTTTCTTCACTGGGGCGGCTGCATCTTTGTCTGAAGAGTCGGTTTCCACGCCGGCATCTTCGCCGGGGTACTTCCTTCCTTCTTCAGCTCGGGCACATATGTCGGCAAGAACGTAGAATTCCGGCACATCTTTCATCTTGTTCATCGCCAGCTCTTCGCGCATTTTGCGGTTACGCACGTTTTGATGGAACGCACTGATGACGGCGGCAGGATGGACATCTGGGATATTGTACTGTACCCGGCTGAACCTCTGGATGTACTTGCACAGGGTTTCACCTTCCTTCTGAGGAATGACATGCAAATGCTTGCCTGGCCGTGGGCTTGGTGGCCTCCCGTGAAGGCGCCAACAAACTCATGGCACAGATCCGACCAAGAAGAAATAGAATCTACTGGCAAGTGCATCAACCATGACATGGCGTTGGGCTTAAGGGCCAACGGAAAGTAATTCGCAAGCACCTTATCGTCGCGGGCTCCAGCAGCTTGCATCGCGATGGTGTAGATGTTGAGGAACTCCGGCGGGTGGGTCTTGCCGTTGTACTTCTCGCCAACGTCGGGTTTGAAGGTGCGGTGAGTGGGCCACTGGAATTGCCGCAGCTCACAGGAAAAAGCCGGGCAGCCTACCTCATAAGGTAAGCCCCCAGGGATTGCCGGTGCCGGGTGGTTCACAGCAGGCCCTGCTTGCCTGTCCGACTGGTGGCGCGCTCCGCGCCGGCGCTCGATTGTGGTTCGAGCTTCTTCGTGGGCTCGCTCTTGAAGAATTTGATGCTGGTTGCAGCGGGTCCGTGGGTCGGACGATGCTATGGAGATGTCATCACATGCATCATCGTGACGGGTTGACACCCACGGCGTGTGGCGAGGAGGAGGCGAATGTACCATGGCCGCAGTGCCACGGGTCCTCCCGCCAATGGCGCGTGGTGCTCCGTCGGAGCGTCGATCCTAGGCCCCACTGGTCTTGGTTCGTCCTTGTTGGCGATGGCAACAAGGCTCCGGATGGTAGCTCTCCATTCGTCGAGCATCCCCGTGGTGGGAGGAAAGTCGAGGAGCAACTGCGCGCGTGCCAGGGCCTCTGCTGGCGTCAGCGGCAGTGAAACCTGCACGGACCGTGACGCGCTTCGACTTCTAATCATGTTAGAAGGAGCTCTATCACGGTCCTGCGGTCGCACGCCGTTTTCGCCAGTGCTCTCGGCGAGCGGGCAGGTCTTTCTGCGTCCCGCGAGTGGTGCTCGGGACTCTTCCCGCGGCGGTGCCCGGGGTCTTCGTCGTGATGACACCGTTCATCGCACACAGCTTGGGAGGAGCATGCCGTTGGCACTGGCCTGGGAGTCTTCGAGGGCCTTGCATCGCCTTCGGGTGGTGCGGTGGTGACTTTGGAGGGCCCCGCGCCACCCATGGAGGGCCTGGCCCCATCTTTGGATTTGGCAATGTGTGGCCCGTTGCGAGGCACACGAACATCCCCGCTTCCCAAACTCCGGCTGCTGGGGCGGTGTTGGTGTTCGCGAGCCGCGCCTCGGGTCCTTTCCGCGACCGGGCCGCTGCTCGCCCGTGTAGGGACAGGCCGTTCGGCTCCCGACGGGCCGACCGCCACCGTCGTCTTCTTCTTGGGCGCCATGGCGATGAAGAAGCGCTGGACTAACTGCTAAAGCCGATTCTCACAACTACGCCCCCTACTTGGCGCGCCAAAGATGTTGGTGGAAACGACACCTATGGGATCACAAGAATCCCTACTACGGTTGGCGGGGCGCGGGGTTGAGAGAAGAGCAGATCTAACAGAGAGCACACGGTTCGTTTACCCAAGTTCGGGCCGCGGAGTGCGTAAAACCCTAGTCCTGCTTTGGTGGGTGTATATCTGAGTTCTTGAGCTAGCTACAAGGTGTAGAGAGCTCCAAAAAGCCGAATCCTTCTCCTGGTCGCCTCGGGCCTCCTTTTATAGGGAAAGGGGTCGCCACAGTGGCACATAGGAGGTGGAAAGGGTACAGTGTTGTGAGGTTATCCCTCACAGTACCAAACAAGACACATTTAATGCGTAGCTTATGTGTCCTCTTACTTGATCGGGGGAGGGAACGGAGCATGTCTTGTTTGTCGCCGCTCCTTCAAGCTTGGACACGCGCCCTGGCCAGCGATGCATGTAGTGCTATGTAGGCAGGCAGGCAGCTGAGGTGGCGCGGTGCTGGAACCTCCATGAAGGGCCGCATGTTGCCACGCAGGTGCCCGCCCAGCTGGTTGGGTTGGCAGCTGCATGCAAAATGGCGGTGGAGACTTGGTTGGCGTGTTTGGCGAGGGCCTTGCCGGGTGGCCCGGCAAGGGCCTTGCCGGGTGACTCGGCAAGGGTCTTGCCACGGTGCGTTGGTGTCCCCGGCAAGGATCTTGCCGGGGGTCTTGCCGTTCGCTTGCTGCCGTCCTCGGCAAGGCGCTTGCCGAGGGGTCTTGTGGTCGTCCTTGGCTAGGATCCTGCCGAGGGCCGTCGCCTTCTAGTGCTCTTCTGATCTTGGATGTTTACGATCTTGACGAAGATCTGCATGCCACCAAAGAGGTGCCTCCCGAGCCCTTGCCCCAGCGTAGCGGACCACGATGGAGGCTGTGGGCTCAAGGTTGGCTCGCTCCGTTGGTGTGGGGCGAGCTGCTGCGGCAAGGGTCTTGTCGGGGCTGCTAAAGCTGACCCCGGCAAGGATCTTGCCGAGGGAGCCCGCTTCGTCCCTTTGGTTCCTGCGGTTCTTGGCCTTGGTGTCGCCCTTGGCCAACTCGCGTTCTGGTCTCACCTTGGCTCACCTTCCCTGCTCTGCTTGGTGCGGCCGTGGGCGCGGCTCTGACTGCCCGTGCACATGTATAGGGGTAGAAAAAAAGTCCCTCTTTTTGTACACCGACAGGAGGGGCCCGGTTCCCCAGCGCCCAAGAGTGGGCGCGGTCGTCCCCGCAAGCATACCGCGACCCCCGCTGTGGCCCCAAGATCTCGTGCTGGTGCTGCTGCGCAGGGCAGGGGGCATTGCGGCCGCGGGAGCCCTGTCAACGAAGGGAGACACGCTATGGCCGTGCGACCTCCCAGGCCGCGCTTCCATTCCACGGAGGTGTTGCTGGAGTTCGTTGTCTGGTCGGAGGACCCGGTCGGTAACTGGCTCGAACTCCCGTGCTTCTTTGCTGACAAGCTGCCGGCCTCTGGCCTAGGCGGGCTCTGGCTGCAGGCGGATGGTTGCTCCAGTCGGGCTTCTTGGGTCGCGGTCGAGGTCTCCGTCGCGGGCAACATAGCCCTAGCCCGCGGTTGGGAGACGTTCGCCCGCGCGCGGCCTGGGCAGGCGGTGCACCCTCCACTTCAAGTTTGACAGCGACGCGACCCTCTTCGTGAGGGTGTTCAGGGAAGACGGTTGCCGAGCCGGATGCTGCCCGGAGGCGAACAACGGCGAAGAGGTGCTCGGCCTTGGAGATGGTCGGGACGAGGAGGGCGACCCCGCCAGCGGCACCTCGTTTGGCCACGGTGGCTCTTCTCTTGGCGACAGTTCCAGCAGTGGCGGCTTCGGCCAGCCGCCGCGTCGCCGCGCCCGCTTTGAAGGTGGTAGTGGGGCATCTCGTCGCTGCGCTTCCGTGAAGCGTGAGGAGGAGTCCGACTAAGCCCGGGACGCCGCCCAGGGCCTGCCTTCGTGGACTGCTGCAGGGGCAAGCGCCGCTTTTGTTTTGTTCCTCTTTTCCTTCCTACATCAAGATGAAACCAGTAGGGGCCTAGAGGGGCGTGTATCGAACTATGCTTCCTCAATCATTATGCTAGGTTTGCTGTTTCCATGTTGTGTCGTTATTTTGCGCGGGGATAACTTAGCTTGGCATGCTCGGGGTAGCCCCCTCTTCACGAGGCACATGTTTCCTCGTGCCTGTCTTGACTCACCAATCACTGAGAAAACTGTAAAAAATTCCTTAGGAAGCTCGCTAGGAAGCTTAAGAGGCTTGTCGTTTACCCAAGCTTTGACCCAGCGCTTCTTATTGCGGTACCCGAGGGGCACGGATTAGGAGTGCACCAGCTTGTGGGCTCGAGCGAGGGTGGCTCGCGAAAAAGCAGGCGGTAGGCAGAGAGAAGGAAAAGCGCTCGCGAGGGCACCTGCCTAGCCCCCCGCGAGGTATGCGAGAGAGAGAACACGAGTCAAGTGGAACCAGAAACGGTGGCGAATGGTTACAGCACCAAATCAGCAAGGAACACAAGGAACAAACTTCGACTAACAGAAAGCAAGCCAACTTCGGAAAGCAAATGAAAAGCCGCGTCCGGCACCTAGTCTAGTCGTCAAGTCTTCTAACCAGCGTGGAGCTAAGTGCTGCCACTAGGCGTGCGAGGGAGCCCTAGGGCCTGAGGCCGGCACCCCTGAGACTCCGGGGCTTGTACAACCCCACTCATTATTACGTGAGAGTTTCACGGGTGGCGATTCTTCACAGGCACCGGGCCTTCTTCATAGGCACCGGGCCTTTCTTCACAGGCACCGGGCCTTGCTTCAGGGATAGAACTTCCGGAGGTGCTGGATGTTCCACGCGTTCTGGATGGGTACTCCGTCCTGCATCTCCAGGCGCACAGCGCCAGGCCTGGAGACGTGGATGACCCTGAACGGGCCCTCCCACATGGGTGAGAGCTTGTGCAGCCCTTCCCTGGAGAGGACCTGCCTCAGGACAAGGTCGCCCGTCTCGAGCATCCTGGAGCGGACGTTACGGCAGTGATATCGCCGCAGTGCCTGCTGGTACCTTGCCGCTCTCAATGCAGCTTCATGACGATGTTCCTCCCCTAGTACGAGGTCCATCCCCCGCGTGGCGTCCTGCTGCGTCTCATCAAACGCCAGGACCCATGCGGAGCAATGTTTGACCTCGTGAGGAAGGACCGCTTCAGCTCCGTAGACGAGGAAGAATGGGGTCTCGCCCGTTGGCTTGGTGGCAGTGGTGTGGATTGACCACAGCAGGGACTGGAGCTCGTCGTACCAGCCCCTGCCACAAGCCTCAAGCTTCTTCTTGAAGGTCCTGGTCTTGAGGCCCCTCAGGACCTTCGCGTTGGCGCGTTCGGCCTGGCCATTGCTCCTGGGGTGTGCCACTGAAGCATAGCAAATCTGCGTTCCAAGGTTAGCACAATAAGTTTTGAAGAGGTTACTAGTGAACTGTGAGCCGTTATCTGTGATGATGCGGTTGGGAACCCCGAAGCGGCTCACGATGCCTTTGATGAACTTAACCGCCGAGCCAGCTGCGATGGTGCGGACGACTTCCACTTCTGCCCACTTGGTGAACTTGTCGATGGCGACGTAGAGGTAGCGATAGCCCCCAGGCGCTCGAGGCAAAGGGCCCAAGATGTCCAGCACCCATACCGCGAACGGCCATGTGAGCAGAATGGTCTGGAGGCCCTGAGCCGGCTAATGAATTTGCTTGGCGTGGAACTGGCAGGCTTCGCAGGATTTCACCAGCTCAGCTGCGTCGTTGAGCGCAGTGGGCCAGTAAAACCCACTTCGGAATACTTTGCCAACGAGGGTCCGTGACGACGAGTGGTGGCCGCAGTCCCCGCCATGTATGTCAGTTAGCAGCTCTTTCCCCTAGTCCTTGGAAATGCAGCACAGGGAAACGCCGTTTGGCCGCTTCCTGTACAGCTCACCATCCTGGATGCAGTATGCCGTGGCTTGCCGAACCACACGCTCTGCATCCTCCTCCTTCTCGGGCAGCGCTCCTTGCATCAGATACTCCTTGAATTCCTGGGTCTAGCATCCCTCCTGAGGTTCGAGCGCCAAGAGAAAATGAGCTCCTGAGGTCGGGCCACATGCCGGGGCTCCTGAGGCAGGGGGCCGTGGGAGCTCCTCCCGAGGCTGAGCCGCGTTTGAAAGCGGCGGTGTCGCCGACGGATTGAAGAGCCGTTCCTCAAAGACATTGGGCTCTTGTGGCTGCCGCTTGGATGCTCTCTTGGCGATGTCATCGGCTTCCTTGTTGGTGCCCCGAGGCACATGCCGTAGTTCCAGGCCCAAGAACTGCTTCTCCATCTTGCGTACTTCCACGAGGTATGCCTCCATATGCTCGTCCTTCGGCTCATACACCTTATTGGAGAAGTTGACAAGGAGCTGAGAGTCGCCCCTAACGGTGATGCGCTTCACCCCCAGAGCCGCCGCAGCCTTCAGGCCGGCTATGAGGCCTTCGTATTCCACGATGTTGTTGCAGACCTTTTCGCCTTGTTGAAAGCAGAGCTGCACGGCGTAGTAGAGCTTGTCTTGAGTGGGCGAGATGAGCACTGCTCCATCCCCCGCGCCCTGATGCGCGAAGGCGCCATCGAAATACATGACCCAGTCGTCTGGCGCCTCACTTCCAGGCGAGGTGGACCGGTCTTCGCCTTCTTCAAGCGTCTGGACATCTGTCCATTCTACCACAAAATTAGTGAGCGCGGCCCCCTTGATGACCCTGGTGGTGCTGAACTCCAACTGGAATGCTTATAGCTCGATGTTCCACTCAGCAACCCTTCCAGCGGAATTGGGGCTCCTGAGCACCCTCTCTAATGGGTAGGCTGAGACGACCTTTATGGGGTGGCCCTGGAAGTAGTGCCACCAAGAGTGCGAGCAGGAGCTTCTGAGGCATGGGATATCGCGCCCTCGCGTCCCGCGGCACTGTGCCGACAAAATACACTGGGTGTTAGACGAGGGCTGGGGCGCTGCCGAGGCCTGCATCTTGCGGAAGCTGGGACGCCTCCTGAGGCGGTGGGACTCCCGACACCTGATCGCTTGCGGAGGCCTCGGCGACGTTGCTCTACTGAGCACAGCCTTCTGTTGATGCTCCCGAAGCTCTTGCGGTGCCTTCCTGGTCTTGTGCTGCTTCGGGTGCGGCTTGGCGCCGCGTGCTTTTGGCTCGGTGCTCCTCGCGAACTGCCACCAGCGCCGCGCTGGCGGAGTACGGGGTAGCAGCGAGGTAGAGCACTAGGGGCTCGAGGGGTCGCGGTGCCACCATCACCGGAGGGCTGGTCAGGTACCTCTTGAGGTCTTGAAAAGCTCGATCGGCTTCCTGGGTCCACTCGAACGGGCCCTTCTTCGTCATCAGCTTGAAGAAGGGTAAGGCGCGCTCCCCCAGCTTGGAGATGTAGCGTCCCAACGCAGTTACCCGACCAACCAGCTTCTGCATTTCCTTGAGGGTCTGCGGTGGGCTCATGTCCTCAATGGCCTTGATCTTTTCTGGATTCGCCTCGATCCCTCTGTGGGATACGAGGAAGCCCAGCAGCTTGCTGGAAGGGACACCAAATACATACTTCTCCGGGTCAAGCCGCAAGTTCACCTGGCGCAGGCTTGTGAAGGTCTCCTCCAGGTCTTGAATCAGGGTTCTTGCCTCCTGAGATTTTACCATAATGTCGTCGACATAGGCCTCCTTGTTTCTCCCGAGCTGTCGCCCCAAGGCGATGTGCATCAGCCGCTGAAAGGTTGCGCCCGTGTTGCGCAGTCCGAAGGGCATGCAGGTGTAGGAGTACACCCCACAAGGGGTCAAGAAAGTTGTCTTCTCCATGTCTTCTACTGCCATCTTGATTTGGTGGTACCCCGAGAACGCGTCCAGGAAGCACAGCAGGTCACACTCGGCAGTGGAGTCAATGATCTGGTCGATGCGTGGGAGTGGGGACGGATCTTGGGGACAAGCCTTGTTGAGGTTGGTGAAGTCGACGCACATTCGCTCCTTCCCGCCTTTCTTCGGAACCACAACGGGGTTGGCCAACCATTCGGGGTATCGAACCTCGCGAATTGCACCCGCCGCCTCCAACTTGCGGGTCGCCTGGACAATGAAGGCCTGCTTCTCTATGGACTGCCATCTTGCCCGCTGCTTCACGGGGCGCACATTGGGTCACACCCTTAGATGATGCTGAATCACCTCTCTGGGGACTCCCACTAGCTGATTGGGCTCCCATGCGAATATGTCCTTGTCTGCATGCAAGAACCCCACCAATGCCTTCTCTTGGTTTGACTCGAGGCCGACGTCTATGGTGAAGGTGGCTCCTGAAGACCCGTCCTCGTGGACTGGCACTTGCTTGGTTTCTGCCTTGTCTTGTGTGAACAGTTGCTTCTTCTTGGTCGGTGCAGCCCCCTGGGGCACGGAGGTGCCTGCGTCGGCGGGCTGCACCGCCGTAGCGGTCTTGAGGGCGAGCTTGAGTGCCATCACGGCCTCCTTGGTGTCCCCCTTGATGGTGAGGACGCCTTTGCTCCCAGTCATCTTCATGAGGTTGTAGGCCGGGTGAGTCGCCGCCATGAACTGGGCGAGAGCTGGGTACCCGAGGATGGCATTGTACGGGAGGCCAATGCGGGTGATGTCGAAGTCGACCAGCTCGGTGCGGTAGTTGTCACGTGTGCCGAAGGTGACTGGGAGATGGATCTGTCCCAGAGAGGGGGCGACACCTCCACCAATTCCTGAGAAGGGCTTGCTGAGACTGAGCCGCTCGAGTGGTACGTGAAGGAGGCTGAAGGCCTCTATGGAGAGCAGGTTGAGGCCTGCACCACCGTCAATGAGGGTCTTGGTAACAACCACGTTGCAGATGGTGGGCGTGCAGAGCATTGGGGGTTTGCCTGAGCCGGCGGTAGAGTCGGGGTGCTCTTCTAAGCCGAAGGTGAGGTCGACTTCAGGCACAGCCCAACCCGGCGGAGCCCCCAGACGCTTGGAAGCGGCCCCAATCTGACGGAGGAACGACTTGATGTGGCGATCCGAAGGCGGTGCCTAAGAGCCGCCCAACAGGGCTGCGACTGCGTGGTGCGTCGGCACCGCGTAGCGAGCAGTGAAGAGGTCGCGGAGTTCCCCCCAAGATGCCATAGTGGATCGAGGGAGGTTGAGCAGCCAGACACGTGGCTCACCGGCGAGGACCATTGGGAACCAGTTGGCCATGATCTTGTCGTCGCCCCGGCCTCGAGGATGGCTTCCTCATACGCCAGCAGGAATGGCGTCGGGTCTGCCGCGCCGTCGTAGCGCGGCGGCATCTCTGGCTTGAACTTGGGCAGCCATTGCACCTGTCGTAGGGCGGGGGCCAGGGCTCGGTACCCCGAGGCCCCGTGGTCGAAGCTGGCCGTTGGAGGTGACGACGGAGCGCCTACCATGCGGGCGGAGCACCGATCGACGGATGGGAAGCTATGGCACACCCCTACCTGGCGCGCCAAATGTTGGATCATGGGGTCCGGCAAACCCTTAAGGTTCCAACTCTAGGGTGCACACGAAGTTCTTTCCCTTCTACCGATCTACGCTCTAGCTCACTGGATCTCGCGGACAAACTCGACAAACTCGCAACACAGAAAGACACGAGGTTTATACTGGTTCGGGCCACCGATGTGGTGTAATACCCTACTCCAGTGTGTGGCACGTGGATTGCCTCTTGGGCTGATGAGGAAAAGTACAAGGGAAGAACAACCTCGCGAGGTTGAGGTGTCCTTGTGCTTGGTGAACTGGTGGATGCACCGGGTCGATCCATCCGTGCCTACGGTGGTGGCTAGCTCTACTTATATAGGCCCTGGTCCTCTTCCCAAATATTGAGCAGGAAGGGAGCCAACAACGACGGGAAATTTGAAAGGGGACAACTAGTACAAGCTATCTTGACAAAAGTGGTCTTCGCCTGCAAAAGGCTCTGGCGGGGACGCCGTCTTGGGCTCCATGGTGACCTCCATCGTGTCGTCCTTCCGACCCTGGTCTCGATGCATCGATATGGCAACCTTTGCCTGATGCCTCGGTACTCCGCGCCTGCGCTTTCCGCCTTAGCACCAAAGAGGAAACGAGGGCACTACGCGCGCTGGCGCCCGCCTGGCGCCCGCCTGATCCTGATCGTCATGGCTCACGTCACAAGAGCATCATGAGGTTTGCCCCTCCTTGATATCTCCGCTCCTCGCGAGCCTGCCTGGCGAGGCAGCTCCTGAGGAGGTCTAGCGCCGTCCGCCTCGCGAGGCCTAGCCCCCTCGCGAGGGTCTTGAATGCCTTGTTGACGAAGATGGGCCGTACAGGCCTGCCAGCATAGCCACGCCATGGGCCACGGGCAGGCAAGTCTGGGGACCCCCATTCCCAGAACGCCGACATATTAACCGGAGGCCCAACCCAAATTGTTGTTTTTTGCCTATTTTAGTGTTTCGCAAAAAAGGAATATCAAATGGAGTCCAAACAGAATGAAACCTTCGGGAACGTGATTTTTGGAACAAACGTGATCCAGAGGACTTGGACTGGACATCAAGCAGTCAATGAGGAGGCCACGAGGCAGGGAGGCGCGCCTGTCCCCTGGGCGCGCCCCCACCCTCGTGGACCCCTCGTAGCTCTCCTGACCGACTTCTTTCGCCTATATATACCTACGTACCCCGAAAACATGCAGGAGCATCACGAAACCCTATTTCCACCGCCGCAACCTTCTGTACCCATGAGATCCCATCTTGGGGCCTTTTCCGGCGCTCCGCCGGAGGGGGCATTGATCACGGAGGGCTTCTACATCAACACCATTGAGGGAGTCCTGGACTAAGGGGTCCTCGGGCGTCTGACCTGTTATATGTGGGCCGGGCTGATGGGCTGTGAGGACACGAAGGCCGAAGACTGTACCCGTGTCCGGATTGGACTCTCCTTGGCGTGGAAGGCAAGCTTGGCGACCGACCATGAAGATTCCTTCTTATGTAACCGACTCTATGTAACCCTAGATCCCCCCGGTGTCTATATAAACCGGAGGGTCTAGTCCAGAAAGCATATATACTCATTACCACAGTCATACAGGCTAGACTTCTAGTGTTTAGCCATTACGATCTCATGGTAGATCAACTCTTGTAATACTCATATTCATCAAGATCAATGAAGCAAGAAGTAGGGTATTACCTCCATAGAGAGGGCCCGAACATGGGTAAACATCGTGTCCCCCGTCTCCTATAACCATCAACCTTAGATGCACAGTTCGGGACCCCCTACCCGAGATCCGCCGGTTTTGACACCGACATTGGTGCTTTCATTGAGAGTTCCACTGTGACATCGAGGAAAGGTCCGATGGCTCGCCTTGTCCTTAAAGACAACATCACCTCCGGAGGAGTCATGGCCCCAGGCCAAACCCTCCGGCTGGGCGGCTTTACTATGATCGCCCATTCAGCCGTTGAGCTGACGATGACCTCTCAGGCCATCGAAAACCCCCTTCGCATCAACTCCGAACACTCCAAGCAGATGGATCTGGCAAAGTTCTCGTCCTTGAACAAGCTCCTAGATCGCATCGCCGCTTTGGGAATCGCCACAGATTACGATCGGATCGGGCCTAAAACCGATCAGGGAGAAATCAAAACTCCGCCGGTCACCCACTAGATAGCGGTAGTCGAGGAGTAGGACGGAGAGCCTTCTTCTATATCGAAGATGGACTATGTCCGGATTGCCAATCAGGAAGAGCCGGATACCCACCAACGAAAGGATGCGACCAGCCCTCCGAACATAGAATCGGACGGCAGTTTTAAACAATCAGAAGACACTCCGGAGCCCAGACTCTTGAGTCTGGAAGGTCTTCAAACTCCGGATAATCGGTCAGGTCTGGGTTAGGATTTAATCCCACCCACCCACCCGGACATAGACGCTCTCATGAGCATAAAGCAGCAGTCTTAGGAAATGGTCCACCACTTCTGGGCTAGATTCCTCCTTGTCGAAGACAAGGTAAAAGATTGCCGCGACGAGGACGTGATATCAATGTTTTGCAACAATTGCGCGGATGAAGGAATTCTCAACGCCATCAATTGCCACCGCATACTGAATTTCGCTGACTTAGCAATTATAGTACAAAAGTACAGCGCGATGGAAAGCGCCTGGAAAACTCAGGCAGCTTGCTGGGAACTGTTGGTCCCAACTCAATCCCTCCTACAGGCGAAGAGGGCGCACCCCCGTGGCATGCCCAGTCCAACAATCAAGAAACATAAACCCATTACGCGGCACGACACCGTTCTGGAGGGATGGCTCGATGGCCCATGCAAAATACACACAACACCAGATACCGTGGCAACCCACAGCCTTAGAGCATGTTGGATACTCCGGCAGGTAGCCAAGAGCGGTGAAAACATCCTTATCAAGGATACCCCAGAGCAGCACCCTCCAGAAAATGACGACACAAGAATATTGACGGTCTTCGAGACATTCGCTTCAAACAACAAGCGCAAAAGGGCACTTCACGACCTCGCCGGAGTCTGCCAAATTGCTGCAATAAACCCTTGGAATGACACGGCTATAACATTTAATGCCGATGATGAACCGAGGTACAGGACAGTCCGAGTACCAGCAGCATTAGTCCTCAGTCCCATCATGGACGGGTTTTGACTAACTAAGGTCCTCATGGACGGCGGCAGTGGACTAAACCTCATTTATGAGGATACACTCCACAAAATGGAAATAGACAGGAGCCGCATCAAGCAAGGTAGCACAACCTTCCGAGGAATCATTCCCAGTCGAGAGGCGCGGTGCGCGTGAAAAATCACACTTGACGTGGTATTCGGCACGCCTGAGAATTACCGGTTCGAAGAAATCACTTTCCAAGTGGCCCCTTGCAGCAGCGGATACCATGCCCTGTTGGGGCGGGATGCTTTTACACGCTTCCAAGCTATACCTCATTACGGATATATGAAGCTCAAAATGCCTGGACCAAACGGTATAATCACTCTCGTCAGTGATCCGGACATAGCACTCCGCGCTAAAAACAAAACTGCATCCCTGGCCCTTGAGGCACTATCCGAAGCCCTCGCGGCCGAAGAATTAACCGCGTTGTTCTCCATGGTGGACAGGGACGATGTAATCCTCGACAAACATCTCAAATCCACCTCCTTCAAACCAGCAGAAGAAATAGTCAAATTCCAGGTCCACCCAATGGACCCCAAGAAGACAGCATCTATTGGAGCGCAACTGAACCCAACAGTTGACGCCGCACTACGAGAATTCCTGCGTGAAAACTGGGACATATTTGCCTGGCACCCTTCAGATATGCCAGGGATCCCACGCAAGCTAGCCGAACATAGCCTCAATGTATTGAAGGGGTTCAAACCGGTGAAGCAAACATTGCGATGCTTTCCGAACCCAAGCGACAAGCCATGGGGGAGGAGCTAGCCAAGCTTATCAAAGCCGGATTCATTAGAGAAATCAAACATCCGTACTGGCTGGCAAACCTGGTGATGGTACCAAAGAAGGACAAATCCTGGCGCCTGTGTGTCGATTTCAAAGACCTCAACAAGGTTTGCCCTAAGGATCCCTTCCCCCTCCCCAGCATTGATCAAATCATTGACGCCACCGCAGGACACGACTCACTGTGTTTCCTCGATGCATATTCCGGATACCATCAAATCAAAATGAAGGAGTCCGATGAAGATGCAACAACATTTATTAACCCATATGGGTCATTCTGCTTCAACACCATGCCCTTCGGGCTCAAAAACGCCGGGGCCACATACCAACGCATGATTCAAACATGCCTGGAGAAGCAGATCGGTAAGACAGTAGAAGCCTACGTCGATGATGTCGTCATCAAAACTAGGCACGTCGAAACACTAATAGACGACTTACGTCTTACATTCGACAACCTTCGTGCGTATGACATTAAACCGAACCCGGAAAAGTGTGTCTTCGGTGTCCCCGCTGGAAAACTACTGGACTTCATCGTTTCCAATAGAGGAATAAAAGCAAATCCAGCTAAAATCCGAGCTCTTTCATAGTTGGCTACACCAACAGACCTCAAACAAGTCCAAAAACTAGCCGGTTGCGTGGCAGCGTTAAGTCGCTTTATCTCCAGATTAGGAGAAAAGGCACTGCCACTCTATCGCCTCTTACAGCGCACCGACTACTTCGAATGGACAGATGCGGTGACTGCCAGACTAGAGAAAATAAAGGCCCTCCTAGCAAGCAACCGAATCCTGGCCGCACCAAACAATGGTGAACCCATGTTGCTATACATATCGGCAACACATCAGGTGGTGAGCACTGTGCTCGTCGTCGAACAAGAACAGGACGGACACAAATTCCCACTTCAAAAACTAGTATACTACGTATCTACTATCCCCACACCATGCAAATCCCGGTACCCCCACTATCAAAAGATAGCAAACGCAGTCTTCATGGCATCCCGAAAGCTACGACACTACTTCCAGGAGTGTTCAATCATGGTGGCCTCTGAAGTACCACTTAATGACATAATAAACAACCGCGATGCCACGGGCCGGATTGCCAAATGGGCTATCGAGCTACTTCCATTCGACATAACATACAATCCACGTCGAGCCATCAAATCCCAAGTACTGGCTGACTTCGTTGCTGAATGCACAGAGGCCGAACTCCCTAAAGAGTACGGCCCATATTCCAATCGGGTTATGTATTTTGACGGCTCCAAAATGTTGGCGGAGCTGGGAGCGGGCGTCGTGTTAACATCCCCCACTAGAGATGTTGTCCAGTATGTACTCCAAATATTATACACGGACTCCAACAACGCAGCCGAATACGAGGCCTTATTGCATGGTCTTCGGATGGCCGTATCTATGGGCATACAACGCATGGAGGTGCGCGGGGACTCAAACCTCGCAATATCTCAAATAAACGGAGACTTTGATGCCAAAGATCCAAAGATGGCAGCTTATCGTAATGCCGTCTTAAAAATGTCGGCTCGGTTCGAGGGGCTCGAATTTCATCACGTCGCCCGAGAAAGTAACCAGGTGGCGGACGTCCTTGCTCGCATTGGTGCTAAGCGCGACCCCATCCCACCTAACATCTTCCTGGAAAGGCTTTTTAAGCCATCCATGGTGTGGCAAGGGGAGGGCGGCAACAACAGTCCAGATCCAAACACAACCCCAGATTCTGAACACATTGATATCATCGAGGGCTCAGCCACCGATATTACACCCTCGGCCCATCTTATTATGGCAGTCATTGCCCCATGGACCGAACCCTTCTTGGCCTACATTAATAGGAAGGAGCTCCCCGAAGACCAGAACGAGGCCCGCCGCATTGTCCGGCGTTCGAAGGCCTACAAGGTTCACGACGGAGAGCTCTACAAGAAAAGTACTACCGGAGTACTCCAAAGATGTATCTTCGAGGAAGAGGGGCGGCAGCTTTTGGCAGAAATTCATGCTGGTCTAGGCGGACACCACGCCACAGCCCGGGCCCTTGTTAGCAAGGCCTTCCGTACAGGGTTTTATTGGCCGACGGCCCGAGCAGACGCGCAGGACCTTGTCCAACACTATGTCGGATGCCAACTCTTCACCAACCAAAGCCATATGCCCCAACTGCCTTACAAACTATCCCCATTACTTGGCCTTCCGCGGTCTAGGGACTGGACATGGTTGGACCCCTTAAAGGGGGAAGCCATAAGAAAAAATATCTGCTCGCCATGGTGGACAAATTCACTAAGTGGATAGAGGCTAAACCGGCCAAAACGGCTGAGTCCGGCCCGGTGATAGAATTCATATCCGGTGTTGTGCATCGTTATGGTGTCCCACACAACATCATCACTGACAACAGCTCTAATTTCACAGCCGACAAGGTGAAAACCTGGTGTACTAATCTTGGCATTAATCTCGATTACGCCTCTATCCACCACCCGCAAACCAACGATCAAGTCGAACGAGCCAATGGTCTTATTATGAGCGGCATCAAGCCCAGACTAGTGCGGTCTTTGAGAGAATCAGACAAGCACTAGGTCGAGGAGCTCGACTCCATACTCTGGGGGCCGCGGACCACGCCCAACCGTACTACCGGATACACACCTTTCTTCATGGTGTATGGCGCGGAGGCTGTATTGCCCTGCGATATTATCCATGACTCACCTCGAGTGCGTATGTACGAAGAGAGAGAAGCCGAGCTTGATTGGCAGGACAACCTAGATGCCCTAGAGGAGGAGCGCGATGTCGCAAAAGCTCGTTCAACATTCTACCAACAGCAGGCTCAAAGATATCAAAGCAGAGAAGTACGGGCCAAGACCTACAACATTGGCGAACTCGTTCTACGCCTGCCGGAGAAGAAGAAGGACAAACTCAAGCCCAAATGGGAGGGTCCCTTCATAATTGACGAAGTTCTCACCGGAGGGGTGTACCGTCTTCGCGATGCATCAGACAATCGCCTCAAGCCGAACCCCTAGAACGCGGCCAGACTCCAAAGATTCTACGCGTAGCGCCGAACTCCATGTTCGTCTCCTTCTCCCCTGTAGTTTCCATTATTTTTTCTCTCTGTTCCGATTACTTTTTCTCTCTCACTTTAAAGCTTTCGTACGGCTCAACCGCACACCCTTGACGCATACATCTTTAAATATGTACGTCCATTATACCTGGGGCTTCCTGGACAGAAGTTTTTTATTATTACTTGAGCATCAAGCTCTTCACATATGAGTTTTTCCATATGTACCTTTTCTTTGACACTATATGCATCGATATGACTTAAGTTTTGGCCAAGCTGGGTTGCCTAGCTCCTGTGCTTATGCCCTACGTTCCCGTTAGTTCGGCTAGGGCATAAAGGGAGCACCTCTGCGATTGTTACTGCCGGGTCATTGAAGCCGAAAGCTAGCGTTCTTAAGGGAATATTCGGTCGGTGAATTAAAGATGTTTTTCGCACTCACCCCATTGTGAACCCACAGAAGTTATACCCACTGTGATTTTCACATCACAATTCGGACATGTATACTAATGCATGCACACCCAGGGAAAGGAACCCTTAACGGAACTATTCTCTCTGGAAGATGTTTCTTACAATTTCAATGTAATATAACATAACTAGCCGGATACAACTTGTCTGTTCAAGCAACTATGACCCCTACACCTAGCTTTCCATGCATACCTCGGTCTATTCGACCGCGATGGTATTCGGAAACACTCCGCACCCTCGGGTCCAAAGGTTGAAGCGAAAAGGTCTGCCAAGACAAATGATATACAATTCAGCTAGAGTTCCACATGTCATGGAAAGTACATAGTCACTTGGACTCAAACACTTCCTCCTCTATACCGTCCAACAGGCGGTCTAACTTACAATCCTGTTGGGAATATTTGGCGGCCACCTCTACTTGGTCATATACTAAACTAACAGGAATTTCTTCCCCATTCGACCCTAGAGGTCCGACACGGGCCATGTGATTAGGATCCAGCTTGGTATATCGCGTTTTCACCATGGCCCAAGCCTCTCGCGCACCCTCTCGGCAGGATGATATGTTCCATAGTCGGATAGACCGCCGCGCTCCTTTGAACAGCTCTACGAGCTTCTCCATACTTCCTAGAGGGGAGGCGGACGGCCATAGGGCCTTGGCAACACTCCGCATCGCCAGCCGAGCATGTTCGTGCACTTGTGACAGCCCTTGCAGTAGATCACTTGATGATCCGGACACCTCCTCTTCAGGACGGCCCGTCAATATACCTGCAATTATAACCGTATCAGTTCCATTTATATCCGAACTACTTTAAAAAATAGTTCAGACACATACTGAATACGCCGCCCCGCAGCTTCTTGTTTTCCTTCATGGAATCGACTAGCTGGGCTCGCACATCTTTCAATTCTTCACCCAATTTAGTGTTGGAATCCTGTAGCTTGTTTTTCTCCCCTCTGACTCGGATCAGCACACGCTCGCCTGTGGCGTGTAGCCTTTTCACCTCTTTTTCCCCCTCTTGGGCGATCTTCAACTTCACTTCAAGTTGATCGGGCGATCCTATTATGTGATCAGCAACAGTATCAGTAAAGGTGGTATACAATTATTGTTCCTCGTTGGAGGGGAATGTTACCAGAAGACGCCTTCTTGAAGTTTTCCAGTTCGGTAGTGGCAGCATTTAGCTGCGCCCGACACTGCTCCAGCTCTTGGGCTAGCAGGCCATTCTTCTCTGTAAGGACCTGGTTATACAACGATCCCTAAATCAGTTGTACCAACTGCTTTCGGTCTCGGGGGCTACGGGCATACGGTCATCCTTTTTTGGACAAAGAAAACTTACCCGCACATCTGTCAAATATTGCTTTGTGGCTTTTCTAAGCCCATCTCGAGCAGCTCAGATGTATGCGTCACCCGAGCTGAAGGCATTGAACGCCTCTTCTGAGAACTTGGGGTCTCGTAAGACAGCCCTATAGCACCGATGATTCATGGCGCCCTCTAGTTCCGAGTTTGTGATGGACATATCTTCCGAACCCTTGGCCGAAGGACAGTCCGGTGTTGTTCCCACATCGGCCTCCGTCTCTCCGGCAGGATCTAAATCCCAGTTGTCGGGGGCAGGGCAGGCCGGGCCCCTGGACACAGCTCGGTGAAACTTTTTCCTGCAACAAGACAAACACACAAGTCATAGTTGGGTGCGGCCGCTGGAAAAAATGTTTATAAATCCATACCTCTTCGATGAAAGCCTAGCTGTGTCTTCACCGGCCTTCCTCTTCAAAGGCCTGCCTGGCGTGGGAAGCGATCTCTTCGGAATCGACGAACGCCTCCCCTATGGAGCACGAGATAGTGTGGTGGGTAAGGCGGAATAAGAGCACTCTTTTAGAGGAGGTGTCTCTTGATTACTTACGTGGGAAGCTGGAAGAAGACCAGGATAATCAGCGACGATGGCCACTTCTGTGCCGTCGTAGCTTGCCTGGTAAAACACCCCTTCCGCGAGTACCACGAATATATCTGGGTCCTCTTCGAACCCAGGATCAAGCTCCTGGTCGTGGTTCTCCGGCTGTGGAGCAGGGTTGTTAAGCCCCTCGGTTACCTTCCGCCAGTGTTGTTTCAATATAGAAGGATTTGGAATTCGTTAAAGATGGCTAAGAGAGCGGAGTGAATAAAAGCAAAGGGGGTGGGACTTACCCAGCTCGGAGGGTTGTACATGGAGTACCCGTCTCTGCGATTGATGCAGAGAAATTCTTCTTCCTCCCCTTTAAACAGCTCGGCCAATATCTTGGCTAGGGTGGCGGGGGTGTCCGAACCTTTCCGACCACAACGGCATCATCCTCCCCATTGTAGTGCCACATTGGGAGCCCTCTGTATTGAAGTGGGTGAACCCCTCGCACTATGGAGGTCGCCATTACCTCTACTATCGTAAAACCAGACTAGGCAAGAATCTTTATCTTGCCTAGGAGCTGCCGAACCTCCGCGTTGTCCTCCTCTTCAAGACTTCGGGGACGCCAGCTGTGGCGTTTCTTCAACAGAACGCTTGAAAATTCTGGGAGACCCTTGCGAACTGGGTAGGGAAGAGCGACGTCTTCTATATAGAACCATTTGGAAGGCCATTCTTTAGATGCCTTCCTTGGTGTGCTGGATAGGTATCCGGTATCGGCGACGCGGCATACTTTGGCTCCGCCCACTTCAAATATTGACCCTGGTGGTTGCGCGGGACAAGACAGAACAACTTTCTCCACAGTTTGAAATGGGCCTCAATGCCCAGGAACAGTTTGCACAAAGCGACGTAGCCCGCAATATGCAGAATGGAGGTGGGAGTAAAATTATGCAGCTGAAGGCCATGGTATTCCACAAGCCCCCGGAGGAACGTGGATTGGAAACCCAACACCCCATAGCAGATAAGGGACGAAACAAACTCGCTCCCCCGGATGGATTGGGAAAATACTCCACTTGGGTCTCACTGTTAAGGGAGGCAAGCCCTGCTCGAATAGGGACTAGATCTGCAGGAGGGAGAAATCCCTGCGTTTGCAGCTTCTCTAATTGGCTGTGGGCCACTGAGCACCTCTCCCACTCGCCTCTCTCTGAGTCGAAGGAGGAACTGGGAATGCTAGCCATGTTGGAATGGCTTCTCCTAGTGGTCTTTGGGAATTTTTCTCCACGGGATGTTGAATGGATCTAAGATCCGATCTCTTTAAATAGGCGCTCTTCCTGGCCTGAATAGGGTGTTATTTGCAAAAAATACCCCGACCTCCCGCATTCACTCGATACATGGAAGGCGAGGTTATTAGCGTGCAGAAGCCGAGGGGAGACATTGAATATACGACCGAATACGTTACTTGGGGGAACAACCCGCCTTGCAATGCCGAAGACAATTTGTGTGCCGAACACTTCGCTATTGAAGACTGGTTCGGGGGCTACTGAGGGAGTCCTGGACTAAGGGGTCCTCAGGCATCCGGCCTGTTATCTGTGGGCTGGACTGATGGGCTGTGAGGACACGAAGGCCGAAGACTGTACCTATGTCCGGATTGGACTCTCCTTGGCGTGGAAGGCAAGCTTGGCGACCGACCATGAAGATTCCTTCTTATGTAACCGACTCTATGTAACCCTAGATCCCCCGGTGTCTATATAAACTGGAAGGTGTAGTCCGGAAAGAATATATACTCATTACCATAGTCATACAGGCTAGGCTTCTAGGGTTTAGCCATTACGATCTCGTGGTAGATAACCTCTTGTAATACTCATATTCATCAAGATCAATCAAGCAGGAAGTAGGGTATTACCTCCATAGAGAGGGCCCGAACCTGGGTAAAGATCGTGCCCCCCGTCTCCTGTAACCATCGACCTTAGACGCACAGTTCGGGACCCCCTACCCGAGATCCACCGGTTTTGACATCGACAACCATAGCCTCTCCAATGATGTGTGAGTAGTTTACCTCAGACCTTTGGGTCCATAGTTATTAGCTAGATGGCTTCTTCTCTCTCTTTGGATCTCAATACAAAGTTCTCCTTGATTCTCTTGGAGATCTATTCGATGTAATCTTCTTTTGCGGTGTGTTTGTTGAGATCCGATGAATTGTGGGTTAAGATTATCTATGAACAATATTTGAATCTCCTCTGAATTCTTTTATGTATGATTGGTTATCTTTGCAAGTCTCTTCGAATTATCGGTTTGGTTTGGCCTACTAGATTGATCTTTCTTGCAATGGGAGAAGTGCTTAGCTTTGGGTTCAATCTTGCGGTGCTCGATCCAGTGACAGTAGGGGAAATGACACGTATTGTATTGTTGCCATCGAGGATAACAAGATGGGGTTTACATCATATTGCATGAGTTTATCCCTCTACATCATGTCATCTTGCTTAAGGCGTTACTCTGTTCTTATGCACTTAATACTCTAGATGCATGCTGGATAGCGGACGATGTGTGGAGTAATAGTAGTAGATGCAGAATCGTTTCGGTCTACTTGTCACGGACGTGATGCCTATATACATGATCATGCCTAGATATTCTCATAACTATGCTCAATTCTATCAATTGCTCGACAGTAATTTGTTCACCCACCGTAACACTTATGCTATCTTGAGAGAAGCCACTGGTGAAACCTATGGCCCTCGGGTCTATTTTCCATCATATAAGTTTCCGATCTACTTTATTTTGCTTTCTTTACTTTTAGTCTTTATCATAAAAATACCAAAAACATTATCTTATCATCTCTATTAGATCTCACTTTTGCAAGTGGCTGTGAAGGAATTGACAACCCCTTTATTGCGTTGCTTGCAAGGTTCTTATTTTTTTGTAGGTGCGTGGGACTTGAGCGTGGTCTCCTACTGGATTGATACCTTGGTTCTCAAAAACTGAGGGAAATACTTATGCTACTTTGCTGCATCACCCTTTCCTCTTCAAGGGAAAACCAACGCTGTGCTCAAGAGGTAGCAAGAAGGATTTCTGGCACCGTTGCCGGGGAGTCTACGCACAAGTCAAGACATACCAAGTACCCATCACAAACTCTTATCCCTCGCATTACATTATTTGCCTTTTGCCTCTCGTTTTCCTCTCCCCCACTTCACCCTTGCCGTTTTATTCATCCTCTTTTTCCTTTCGCCTCTTTTTACTTGCCTCTTGTTGCTGGTTTCCCCTATGGCACTGCCTAGATTTGGTGATCCTCACCTTAAAAGATTGGAAGAGATTGAAAGCAATGTCCGAAGTTTTATGACTTTACAATTTAAGCATAACAACTTTAGAGACGATCTTAAGGAACGAAAAGGCTGTATGCAATACATGAATAAAGAGCTTGACGATATGTCCAAAGAATTTTATGGTTGGAAATCTCAGATTGTTCATCTTGAAAAATTAATAGCAGAAATTTCGAATAAGCAGGCCACCTTAGCTAATAAGATGGCCGCTAAACCGGAATTGTTTTATGAGAATAAAGATGAAGATCTAAAAGTTATTGATGTGTCCCCTATTAAATCTTTGTTTTGCAATATGAATCTTGATAATAATGGGACTGAAGATTAGTCAGCTTTAGTTAAAAGGCGTCCCAATAATTCAGAGTTTTTAGATCTTGATGCAAAATTTGGCAAAAGTGGGATTGAAGAGGTTAAAACTTTACATAGCAATGAACCCACTATTTTTGGATTTCAAGGAATTTAACTATGATAATTGCTCTTTAATAGATTGTATTTCCTTGTTGCAATCCGTGCAAAATTCTCCTCATGCTTATAGTCAAAATAAAGCCTTTACTAAACATATCGTTGATGCTTTAATGCAATCTTATGAAGAAAAACTTGAGGTGGAAGTTTCTATTCCTTGAAAACTTTATGATGAGTGGGAACCTACTATTAAAATTAAAATGAAAGATCATGAATGCTATGCTTTGTGCGACTTGGGTGCTAGTGTTTCCACGATTCCAAAAACTTTGTGTGATTTGCTAGATTTTCGTGAATTTGATGATTGCTCTTTAAACTTGCACCTTGCGGATTCCACTATCAAGAAACCTATGGGAAGGATTAATGATGTTCTTATTTTTGCAAATAGGAATTATGTGCCCGTAGATTTTATTGTTCTTGATATAGATTGCAATCCTTCATGTCCTATTATTCTTGGTAGACCTTTCCTTAGAACGATTGGTGCAATTATTGATATGAAGGAAGGGAATATTAGATTCCAATTTCCGTTAAGGAAAGGCATGGAACACTTCCCTAGAAAGAAGATTAAATTACCTTATGAGTCCATCATGAGAGCCACTTATGGTTTGCCTACCAAAGATGGCAACACTTAGATCTATCCTTGTTTTTATGCCTAGCTAGGGGCGTTAAACGATAGTGCTTGTTGGGAGGCAACGCAATTTTATTTTAGTTCTTTGCTTTTTGGTTCTGTTTAGTAATAAATTTTTTCATCTAACCTCTGGTTACATTAGTTTTTATGTTTTAGTTACTGTTTGTGCCAAGTAAAACCGTTAGGATAACGTACGGTGATAGTTATTTGATCTTGCTGTAAAAAACAGAAACTTTGTGCCCACGAGATTAGTTGTAATAATTCACAGAAACGTGCTTTTCAGTTGATTCTTTTTGCAGTAGATCAATAAAAAATTATCTAGGACTTCCTAATTTGGTGGAATTTTTTTGGTTCCAGAAGTTTATGTTAGATACAAATTTCTATAGACTGTTCTGTTTTTGACAGATTCTGTTTTTCGTGTGTTGTTTGCTTATTTTGATGAATCTATGGCTAGTAAAAGAGCTTATAAACCATAGAGAAGTTGGAATACAGTAGGTTTAACACCAATATAAATAAATAAGGAGTTCATTACAATACCTTAAAGTGGTGGTTTGTTTTATTTCGCTAATGGAGCTTATGAGATTTTCTGTTGAGTTTTGTGTTGTGAAGTTTTCAAGTTTTGGGTAAAGATTTGATGGATTGTGGAACAAAGAGTGGCAAGAGCCAAAGCTTGGGGATGCCCAAGGCACCCCAAGGTAAAATTCAAGGACAACCAAAAGCCTAAGCTTGGGGGTGCCCCAGAAGGCATCCCCTCTTTCGTCTTCGTCTATCGGTAACTTTATTTGCAGCTATATTTTTATTCACCACATGATATGTGTTTTGCTTGGAGCGTCTTGTATGATTTGAGTCTTTGCTTTTTAGTTGACCACAATCATCCTTGCTGTACACACCTTTTGAGAGAGACACACATGATTCGGAATTTATTTGAATACTCTATGTGCTTCACTTATATCTTTTGAGCTATATAGTTTTTGCTCTAGTGCTTCACTTATATCTTTTAGAGCACGGTGGTGGTTTTATTTTATAGAAATCATTGATATCTCATGCTTCACTTATATTATTTTGAGAGTCTTAAATAGTGTGGTAATTTTCTTTAAATGCAAAATTAGTCCTAATATTATAAGCATCCAAGTTGGGTATAGTAAAAACTATCATAGAAAGTGCATTAAACACTATGATCAATTTGATGCTTGATAATTGTTTTGAGATATAAAGGTGGTAATGTTAGAGTCATGCTAGTTGGGTAATTATGAAATTGAGAAATACTTGTGTTAAAGTTGGCAAGTCCCGTAGCATGCAAGTATGGTAAAAGTTATGTGACAAATTTGTTGCATGGGGTGCTCTTTTGATTGCCTTCCTTATGTGTGGAGGTCGGGATAGCGCGATGGCTAACTCCTACCAACCCTTCCCCTAGGAGCATGCGTAGTAGTACTTTGCTTTGAGGGCTAGTAAACTTTTGCAATAAGTATATGAGTTATTTATGACTAATGTGAGTCCATGGATTATACGCACTCTCACCCTTCCACCATTGCTAGCCTCTATTATGCCACACAACTTTTGCCGGTATCATACACCCACCATTTACCTTCCTCAAAACAGCCACCATACCTACCTATTATGGCATTTCCATATCCATTCCGAGATATATTGCCATGCAACTTTCCACCATTTCGTTATTATGACACGCTCCATCATTGTCATATTGCTTTGCATGATCATGTGGTTGACATCGTATTTTTCATACATGTCACTCTTGGTTCATTGCATATCCCGATACATCACCGGAGGCATTCACATAGAGTCATATTTTGTTCTAAGTTTTGAGTTGTAATTCTTGAGTTGTAAGTAATAAAAGTGTGATGATCATCATTATTAGAGCATTGTCCCATGTGAGGACAGGATGATGGAGACTATGATTCCCCCACAAGTCGGCATGAGATTCCGGACTAAATAAAGAAAAAAAGAAAAAAAGAGGAAAAGAAAAAAGATAGAGAAAAAGGCCCAAGAAAAAAATGAGAGAAAAAGAGAGAAGGGACAATGTTACTATCCTTTTTCCACACTTGTGCTTCAAAGTAGCACCATGATCTTCATGATAGAGAGTTTCCTATGTTGTCACTTTCATATACTAGTGGGAATTTTTCATTATAGAACTTGGCTTGTATATTCCAATGATGGGCTTCCTCAAAATGCCCTAGGTCTTCGTGAGCAAGCAAGTTGGATGCACACCCACTTAGATTCTTTTGGTGAGCTTTCATACATTTATAGCTTAGTGCATCAGTTGCATGGCAATCCTTACTCACTCACATTGATATCTATTGATGGGCATATCCAGCTCGTTGATACGCCTATTTGATGTGAGACTATCTTCCCCTCTTTTTGTCTTCTCCACAACCACCATTCTATTCCACATATAGTGCTATATCCATGGCTCACGCTCATGTATTGCGTGATGGGCATCTCCATAGCCCGTTCATACGCATAGTTGATGTGAGACTATCTTCTCCCTTTTTGTCTTCTTCACAACCACCACGCTATTCCACATATAGTGCTATATCCATGGCTTGCGCTCATGTATTGCGTAAGAGTTGAAAAAGCTGAAGCGCGTTAAAAAGTATGAACCAATTGCTTGGCTGAAACCGGGGTTGTGTATGATGGGAGTATTTTGTGTGATGAAAATGAAGCATAGCCTAACCATATGATTTTGTAGGGACAAGCTTTCTTTGGCTATGTTATTTTGATAAGACATGATTACTTGTTAGTATGCTTGAAGTATTACTATTTTTATGTCAATACTAAACTTTTATTTTGAATCATTTGGATCTGAATATTCATGCCACAATAAAAAGAATTACATTGAGAATTATGCTAAGTAGCATTCCACATCAAAAATTCTGTTTTAGTCATTTACCCACTCGATGACGAGCAGGAATTAAGCTTGGGGATGCTTGATACGTCTCTAACTTATCTATAATTTTTGATTGTTTCGTGCTATTATATTATCTGTTTTGGATGTTCATTGGCCTTTATTATACACTTTTATATCATTTTTTGGGACTAACCTATTAACCGGACGCCCTGCCCAAATTGCTGTTTTTTTGCCTATTTCAGTGTTTCGCAGAAAAGGAATATCAAACGGAGTCCAAACGAAATGAAACCTTCAGGAACGTGATTTTTGGAACAAGCATGATCTAGAGGACTTGGAGTGGACGTCAAGCAATCAACGAGGAGGCCACGAGGCAAGGAGGCATGCCTGCCCCCTGGGCGCGCCCCCACCCTCGTGGGCCCCTCGTAGCTCTCCTGACCGACTTCTTTCGCCTATATATACCTACGTACCCCGAAAACATCCAGGAGCATCACGAAACCCTATTTCCACCGCCGCAACCTTCTATACCCGTGAGATCCCATCTTGGGGCCTTTTCCGGCGCTCCGCCGGAGGGGGCATTGATCACGGAGGGCTTCTACATCAACACCATATCCTCTCCGATGATGTGTGAGTAGTTTACCTCAAACCTTCGGGTCCATAGTTATTAGCTAGATGGCTTCTTCTCTCTCTTTCGATCTCAATACAAAGTTCTCCTCGTTTCTCTTGGAGATCTATTCGATGTAATCTTCTTTTGCGGTGTGTTTGTTGAGATCCGATGAATTGTGGGTTTATGATCAAGATTATCTATGAACAATATTTGAATCTCCTCTGAATTCTTTTTTGTATGATTGGTTATCTTTGCAAGTCTCTTCGAATTATAAGTTTGGTTTGGCCTACTAGATTGATCTTTCTTGCAATGGGAGAAGTGCTTAGCTTTGGGTTCAATCTTGCGGTGCTCGATCCAAATGACAGTAAGGGAAACAACACGTATTGTATTGTTGCCATCGAGGATAAAAATATGGGGTTTATATCATATTGCTTGAGTTTATCCCTCTACATCATGTCATCTTGCTTAAAGCATTACTCCATTCTTTTGAACTTAATACTCTAGATGCATGCTGGATAGCGGTCGATGTGTGGAGTAATAGTAGTAGATGCAGGCAGGAGTCGGTCTACTTGTCACGGACGTGATGCCTATATACATGATCATGCCTAGATATTCTCATAACTATGCTCAATTCTATCAATTGCTCGACAGTCATTTGTTCACCCACCGTAATACTTATGCTATCTTGAGAGAAGCCACTAGTGAAACCTATGGCCCCCGGGTCTATTTTCCATCATATAAGTTTTCGATCTACTTTATTTTGCTTTCTTTACTTTTAGTCTTTATCATAAAAATACCAAAAATATTATATTATCATCTCTATCAGATCTCACTTTGGCAAGTGGCCGTGAAGGGATTGACAACCCCTTTATCGCGTTGGTTGCAAGGTTCTTATTTGTTTGTGTAGGTGTGTGGGACTTGAGCGTGGTCTCCTACTGGATTGATACCTTGGTTCTCAAAAACTGAGGGAAATACTTATGCTACTTTGCTGCATCACCTGTTCCTCTTCAAGGGAAAACCAACGTTGTGCTCAAGAGGTAGCAAGAAGGATTTCTGGCGCCGTTGCCGGGGAGTCTACGCACAAGTCAAGACATACCAAGTACCCATCACAAACTCTTATCCCTCGCATTACATTATTTTCCATTTGCCTCTCGTTTTCCTCTCCCCCACTTCACCCTTGCCGTTTTATTTGCCCTCTTTTTCCTTTCGCCTCTTTTTACTTGCCTCTTGTTGCTAGTTGCCCCTATGGCCCTGCCTAAATTTGGTGGGTTCAGTTAGAGCCCAACGCCTTGCACCCACGCATGTACATGTACCCGAGAAACGTGCATCGCTCGGCCCCGACCACCCACCGTAACCGGGAACTGTTGGGGAACACAGTAATTTAAAAAATTTCCTACGATCACGCAAGATCTATCTAGGAGATGTATAGCAACAAGAGGGGAGAGTGTGTCCACGTACCCTCGTAGACCGAAAGCGGAAGCATTTAGTAACGCGGTTGATGTAGTCGAACGTCTTTACGATCCAACCGATCCAAGCACCGAACGTATGGCACCTCCATGTTCAGCACACGTTCAGCTCGATGACGTCCCTCGTACTCTTGATCCAGTTGAGGGCGAGGGAGAATTCCGTCAACACGACGGCGTGGCGACGGTGATGATGATGATACCGGCGCAGGGCTTCGCCTAAGCACTACGGCGATATGATCGAGGTGTAACTGTGGAGGGGGGCACCAAACACGGCTAAAAGATCAACTTGTGTGTCTATGGCGTGCCCTTGCCCCCGTATATAAAGAAGCAAGGGGGAGGCCAGCCGGCCCTCATAGGGCACGCCCAAGGGGGGGGGAATCCTACTCCTACTAGGAGTAGGTTCCCCCCTTTCCTAGTCCAACTAGGAGAATAAGGAAGGAGGGAGTGCCGCCCCTCCCCCTAGTCCAATTCGGACTAGGCCCATATGGGGCACGCGGCCAGCCCTTGGCTGCCCCTCTCTCTCCCTAGGCCCAATAAGGCCCATTACTTCTTCAGTGGTTCCGATTATCCTTCTGGCACTCTGATATTTATCCGGTGACCCCCGGAACTCATCCGGTGTCCGAATAACATCGTCCAATATATCATTCTTTATGTCTAGACCGTTTTGAGACTCCTTGTCATGTCCGTGATCACATCCGAGACTCCGAACAACCTTCGGTACATCAAAACACATAAACTCATAATACAAATCGTCATCTAACGTTAAGCGTGCGGACCCTACGGGTTCGAGAACTATATAGACATGACCGAGACATATCTCCGGTCAATAACCAATAGCAGAACCTGGATGCTCATATTGGCTCCCACATATTCTACGAAGATCTTTATCGGTCAAAATGCATAACAACATACATTGTTCCCTTTGTCATCGGTATGTTACTTGCCCGAGATTTGATCGTCGGTATCGTCATACCTAGTTCAATCTCGTTACTGGAAAGTCTCTTTACTCGTTCCGTAATGCATCATCCCATGACTAACTCATTAGTCACATTGCTTGCAAGGCTTATAGTGATGTACATTACCGAGAGAGCCTAGAGATACCTCTTCGAAACACGGAGTGACAAATCCTAATCTCGATCTATGCCAACCCAACAAACACCATCGGAGACACCTGGAGAGCATCTTTATAATCACCTAGTTACGTTGTGACGTTTGATAGCTCACTAAGTGTTCATTCGGTATTCGGGAGTTGCATAATCTCATAGTCATAGGAACATGTATAAGTCATGAAGAAAGCAATAGCAATAAACTAAACGATCATAATTCTAAGCTAACGGATGGGTCTTGTCCATCGCATCATTCTCTAATGATGTGATCCCGTTCATCAAATGACAACACATGTCTATGGCTAGGAAACTTAACCATCTTTGATTAACGAGCTAATCAAGTAGAGGCATACTAGGGACACTTTGTTTTGTCTATGTATTGACACATGTATCAAGTTTCCGGTTAATACAATTCTAGAATGAATAATAAACATTTATCATGATATAAGGAAATAAAATAATAACTTTATTATTGCCTCTAGGGCATATTTCTTTCAGTCTCCCACTTACACTAGAGTCAATAATCTAGTTCACATAGTCATGTGATTTAACACCAATAGTTCACATCACCATGTGATTAACACCCATAGTTCACATCGCCATGTGACCAACACTCAAAGGGTTTACTAGAGTCAATAATCTAGTTCACATCACTATGTGATTAACACCCTAGAGCACTAAGGTGTGATCATGTTTTGCTTGTGAGATAAATTTTAGTCCACGGGTCTGCAACATTCAGATCCGTATGTATTTTTGCAAATTTCTATGTCTACAATGCTCTGCATGAAGCTACTCTAGCTTATTGCTCCCACTTTCAATATGTATCTAGATCGAGACTCAGAGTCATCCAGATCGGTGTCAAAGCTTGCATCGACGTAAATCTTTACGACGAACTCTTTATCACCTCCATAACCGAGAAATATTTCTTTATTCCACTAAGGATAATTTTTGACCGCTGTCCAGTGATCCACTCCTGGATCACTATTGTACCCTCTTGCCAAACTCATGGCGAGGTACACAATAGATCTGGTACATAGCATAGCATACTTTATAGAACCTATGGCTGAGGCATAGGGAATGACTTCTCATTCTCTTTCTATTTTCTGCCCTGGTCGGGTTTTGAGTCTTTCTCAACTTCACACCTTGCAACACAGGCAAGAACTCCTTCTTTGACTGTGCCATTTTGAACTACTTCAAAATCTTGTCAAGGTATGTAGTCATTGAAAAGTCTTATCAAGCGTCTTGATCTATCTCTATAGATCTTGATGCTCAATGTGTAAGCAGCTTCACCGAGGTCTTTCTTTGAAAAAATACTTTCAAACTCTCCTTTATGCTTTCTAGAAAATTCTACATCATTTCCGATCAACAATATGTCACTCACATATACTTATCAGAAAGGTTGTAGTGCTCCCACTGACTTTCTTGTAAATACAGGCTTCACTGCAAGTCTGTATAAAACTATATGCTTTGATCAACTCATCAAGGCGTATATTCCAACTCCGAGATGCTTGCACCAGTCCATAGATGGATCGCTGGAGCTTGCTCATTTTGTTAGCACCTTTAAGATTGACAAAACCTTCTGGTTGCATCATATACAACTCTTCTTTAATAAATCCATTAAGGAATGTCGTTTTGATATGCATTTGCCAGATTTCATAAAATGCGGCAATTGCTAACATGATTCGGACAGACTTATGCATCGATACGAGTGAGAAAATCTCATCGTAGTCAACACCTTGAATTTGTTGAAAACCTTTTGCTACAATTCAAGCTTTGTAGATAGTAACACTAACATCAGCGTCTGTCTTCCTCTTGAAGATCCATTTATTCTCAATGACTTGCCGATCATCGGGCAAGTCCAGCAAAGTCCACACTTAGTTCTCATACATGGATCCCATCTCAGATTTCATGGCCTCAAGCCATTTTGCGGAATCTGGGCTCATCATCGCTCACTCATAGTTCGTAGGTTTATCATGGTCTAGTAACATGATTTCCAGAATAGGATTACCGTACCACACTGGTGCGTACCATACTCTGGTTGACCTACGAGGGTCGGTAGTAACTTGATCTGAAGTTTCATGATCATAATCATTAGCTTCCTCACTAATTGGTGTAGGAATCACTGGAACTGATTTTTGTGATGAACTACTTTCCAAGTCGGGAGAAGGTACAATTACCTCATCAAGTTATACTTTCCTCCCACTCACTTCTTTCGAGAGAAACTGCTCCTCTAGAAAGGATCCATTTTTAGCAACGAATATCTTGCTTTCGGATCTGTGATAGAAGGTGTACCCAACAGTCTCCTTTGGGTATACTATGAAGACGCATTTCTCCGATTTGGGTTTGAGCTTATCAGGTTGAAGCTTTTTCACATAAGCATCGTAGCCCCAAAGTTTAAGAAAACGACAGCTTAGGTTTCTTGCTAAACCACAATTCATGTCGTCTCAACGGATTTAGACGGTGCTCTATTTAAAGTGAATGCAGCTATCTCTAATGCATAACACCAAAAATGATAGTGGTAAATCGGTAGGAGACATCATAGATCGTACCATTTTCTAATAAAGTACGGTTACAATGTTCAGACACACCATTACGCTGAGGTGTTCCAGGTGGCGTGAGTTGTGAAACTATTCCATATTGTTTTAAATGAAGGCCAAATCTCATAACTCGAATATTTGCCTCTGCGATCAGATCGTAGAAACTTTATTTTCTTGTTACGATGATTCCCCACTTTACTATGAAATTCTTTGAACTTTTCAACTGTTTCAGACATTTGTTTTATTAAGTAGATGTACCCATATCTACTCAAATCAACTGTGAAGGTTAGAAAATAATGATACCTGCCGCGAGCCTTAACACTCATCGGACCACATACATCGGTATGTATTATTTCCAATAAGTCAGTAGCTCGCTCCATTTTCGGAGAACGGAGTTTTAGTCATCTTGCCCATGAGGCATGGTTCGCAAGCATCAAATGATTCATAATCAAGTGATTCCAAAAGCCCATCAGCATGGAGTTTCTTCTTGCGCTTTACACCAATATGACCTAAACGGCAGTGCCACAAATAAGTTGCACTATCATTATTAACTTTGCATCTTTTGGCTTCAATATTATGAATATGTGTATCACTACGATCGAGATCCAACAAACTATTTTCATTGGGTGTATGACCATCGAAGGTTCTATTCATGTAAACAGAACAACAATTATTCTCTGACTTTAAATGAATAACTGTATTGCAATAAACATGATCAAATCATGTTCATGCTCAACGCAAACACCAAATAACATTTATTTAGGTTCAACACTAATCCCGAAAGTATAGGGAGTGTGCGATGATGATCATATCAATCTTGGAACCACTTCCAACACACATCGTCACTTCACCCTTAACTAGTCTCTGTTCATTCTGCAACTCCTGTTTCGAATTACTAATCTCAGCAACTGAACCGATATCAAATACCCAGGGGTTGCTACGAACACTAGTAAACTACACATCAATAATATGTATATCAAATATACCTTTGTTCACTTTGCCATCCTTCTTATCCGCCAAGTATTTGGGGTAGTTCCGCTTCCAGTGACCTTTTCCTTTGCAGTAGAAGCACTCAGTTTTAGACTTGGGTCTAGCTTTGGGCTTCTTCATGGGAGTGGCAACTTGCTTGCCATTCTTCTTGAAGTTCCCTTTCTTTCCCTTACCCTTTTACTTGAAACTAGTGGGCTTGTCAACCATCAACACTTGTTGATTTTTCTTGATTTCTACCTTCACTGATTTCAGCATCACGAAGAGCTTGGGAATCGTTTCCGTTATTCCTTGCATATTATAGTTCATCATGAAGTTCTAGTAACTTGGTGATAGTGACTAGAGAACTTTGTCAATCACTATCTTATCTAGAAGATTAACTCCCATTTGATTCAAGTGATTGTAGTGCTCAGACATTCTGAGCACATGCTCACTAGCTGAGCTATTCTCCTCCATCTTGTAGGCAAAGTACTTTGTCAGAGGTCTCATACCTCTTAACACGAGCATGAGTCTGAAATACCAATTTCAACTCTTGGAACATCTCATATGCTCCATGTCGTTCAAAACATTTTTGAAGTCCCGGTTCTAAGCCGTAAAGTATGGCACTAAACTATCAAGTAGTCATCATACCGAGCTTGTCAAACGTTCATAATGTCTGCATCTGCTCTTGCAATAGTTCTAACACCTAGCGGTGAATCAAGGACATAATACTTTTGTGCAGCAATGAGGATAATCCTCGGATCACGGAGCTAGTCCGCATCATTGCTACTAACATCTTTCAACTTATTTTTCTCTAGGAAGATATCAAAAATAAACAGGGAACTACATCATGAGCTATTGATCTAGAACATAGATATGCAAATACTATCAGGACTAAGTTCATGATATATTAAAGTTCAATTAATCATATTACTTAAGAACTCCCACTTAGATAGACATCCCTCTAATCATCTAAGTGATCACGTGATCCAAATCAACTAAACCATGTCCGAACATCACGTGAGATGGAGTAGTTTTCAATGGTGAACATCACTATGTTGATCATATCTACTCTATGATTCATGCTCGACCTTTCGGTCTCAATGTTCCGAGGTCATATCTGCATATGCTAGGCTTGTCAAGTTTAACCCAAGTATTCTGCGTGTGCAAAACTGGCTTGCACCCGTTGTATGTGAACGTAGAGCTTATCACACCCGATCATCACGTGGTGTCTCGGCACGATGAACTATCGCAATTGGTGCATACTCAAGGAGAACACTTGTACCTTGAAATTTAGTGAGAGATCATCTTATAATGCTACCGTCATACTAAGCAAAAAAAGATGCATAAAGGATAAACATCACATGCAATCAATATAAGTGATATGATATGGTCATCATCATCTTGTGCCTTTGATATCCATCTCCAAAGCACCGTCATGATCACCATCGTCACCGGCTTGACACGTTGATCTCCATCGAAGCATCGTTGTCGTCTTGCCAACTATTGCTTCTACGACTATCGCCACCGCTTAGTGATAAAGTAAAGCAATTACATGGCGATTGCATTTCATACAATAAAGCGACAACCATATGGCTCCTACCAGTTGCCGATAACTGTTACAAAACATGATCATCTCATACAACAATTTATATATTATCAAGTCTTGACCATATCACATCACAGCAAACCCTGCAAAAACAAGCTTGACGTCCTCTACTTTGTTGTTGCAAGTTTTATGTGGCTGCTACGGGCTTCTAGCAAGAACCATTCTTACCTATGCATCAAAACAACAACGATTTTTCGTCAAGTGTGTTGTTTTAACCTTCAACAAGGACCGGGCGTAGTCACACTAGATTCAACAAAAGTTGGAGAAACAGACACCCACAAGCCACCTGTGTGCAAAGCACGGCGATAGAACCAGTCTCATGAACGCGGTCATGTAATGTCAGTCTAGGCCGCTTCATCCAACAATACTGCCGAATCAAAGTATGACATGCTGGTAAGCAGTATGACTATTATCGCCCACAACTCTTTGTGTTCTACTCGTGCATATAACATCTACGCATAGACCTGGCTTTGATACCACTGTTGGGGAACGCAGTACTTTAAAAAAAATTCCTACGATCACGCAAGATCTATCTAGGAGATGCATAGCAACGAGAGGGGAGAGTGTGTCCACGTACCCTCGTAGACCAAAAGCAGAAGCGTTTAGTAACATGGTTGATGTAGTCGAACGTCTTCGCGATCCAACCGATCCAAGCACCAAATGTACGACACCTCCGCGTTCAGCGCACGTTCAGCTCGATGACGTCCCTTGTACTCTTGATCCAGTTGAGGCCGAGGGAGAGTTCCATCAGCACGATGGCGTGGCGACGGTGATGATGATGTTACCGGTGCAGGGTGTCGCCTAAGCACTACGGCGATATGATCGACGTGTGTAACTTTGGAGGGGGGCACCACACATGGCTAAAAGATCAACTTGTGTGTCTATGGCGTGCCCCCTGCCCCCATATATAAAGGAGCAAGGGGGAAGCCGGCCGGCCGGCCCTCATAGGGCACGCCCAAGGGGGGGAATCCTACTCCTACTAGGAGTAGGTTCCCCCTTTCCTAGTCCAACTAGGAGAAGAAGGAAGGAGGGGGAAGAGAAGGAAGGAGGGGGCACCGCCCCTCCCCCTAGTCCAATTCAGACTAGGCCCATGGGGGGCGCGCGGCCAGCCCTTGGCTGCCCATCTCTCTGCCCTAGGCCCAATAAGGCCCATTACTTCTCTTGTGGTTCCGATAACCCTTCCGGCAATCCGATATTTATCTGGTGACCCTCGGAACTCATCTGGTGTCCGAATAACATCGTCCAATATATCATTATTTATGTCTCGACCATTTCGAGACTCCTTGTCATGTCCGTGATCACATCTGGGACTCCAAACAACCTTCGGTACATCAAAACACATAAACTCATAATGCAAATCATCATCGAACACTAAGCGTGCGCACCCTACGGGTTTGAGAACTATGTAGACATGACCGAGACATATCTCCGGTCAATAACCAACAGCGGAACCTGGATGCTCATATTGGCTCCCACATATTCTATGAAGATCTTTATCGGTCAAACCGCATAACAACATACGTTGTTCCCTTTGTCATCGGTATGTTACTTGCCCGAGATTTGATCATCAGTATCATCACACCTAGTTCAATCTCGTTACCGGCAAGTCTCTTTACTTGTTCCGTAATGCATCATCCCGTGACTAACTCATTAGTCATGTTTCTTGCAAGGCTTATAGTGATGTACATTACCGAGAGTGCCCAGAGATACCTCTCTGAAACACGGAGTGACAAATCCTAATCTCGATCTATGCCAACCCAACAAACACCATCGGAGACACCTGTAGAGCATCTTTATAATCACCCAGTTATGTTGTGACGTTTGATAGCACACTAAGTGTTCCTCCGGTATTTGGGAGTTGCATAATCTCATAGTCATAGGAACATGTATAAGTCATGAAGAAAGCAATAGAAATAAACTAAACGATCATAATGCTAAGCTAACGGATGGGTCTTGTCCATCACATCATTCTCTAATGATGTGATCCCATTCATCAAATGACAACACATGTCTATGGCTAGGAAACTTAACCATCTTTGATTAACGAGCTAGTCAAGTAGAGGCATACTAGGGACACTTTGTTTTGTCTATGTATTCACACATGTATCAAGTTTTTGGTTAATACAATTATAGCAGGAATAATAAACATTTATCATGATATAAGGAAATAAAATAATAACTTTATTATTGCCTCTAGGGCATATTTCCTTCAGGAACTCCCTGATATTTTCCTCGCCCTCGCTTCTACCACAGTTTTTTCCGTCATGGACGGCCCAAAGAATGTCATGCAGCTGCGTCTCCGGCCCACCCAGGACGAAAAGCCCATTTTCTGTCATGATTTATGTCATAGAAGTAGGAGCCCACCACATCTATGATGCTACCGGGTTTTGTCACAACTATCGTCATAGAAGTGTCATAAGCATGACAGAAAAAATTCGTTCAGCCCAAAATGTCACGGATGTGTCTTTTTTTTGTAGTGCTGGGTCTTGTCCAAATTTGATGAACAATTAATAATTGTGCTTTTTGTACTGTTTGTAAGCTTCAGTTACATGGTGTTGCCCTCGTACTACCCTCTGCCTGCCACTACACTGCCGCACCTTCCACTGCTCCGGTTCGTTCCCGTCCGAGGCCTCGCCGTCGTTCTTCGCCTTGGTTCACTCGTTGTGCCCGCCGCCGTCTGTTGTTGTCAACATGGATAACAACCGAGAGGAAGCAGGAGATGACTGTACGTGGAGAAGCTAACAGTAGGGACCCACCACGGTCATTGCATTACGCAAGCAGGTGCCTCGTTATTACTCCTACAAGCCAAAAAATACTTCCTCCTAATTGTTTGACAACTACAGTAGGTCCCACGCCATTGTCAATGTAGTCAATAAACGAGAAAATAACACAACGAGCGGATAACACCAGGGACGCAGCAGCTCGCCCAGTTGTTTTTTTGTTTTAGAGACGGAGCTCAACTGCGTGTTGTGCGGGGGCTGTGGCCCATCTAGCCCACGCTTACGCTTTTATTTAAGCACATGACGAGCCCAGTTGATATATTTTTTCTTTCTGAAAATGGCTAGCCCAGTTCTTTTTTTGGAGAATACCCAACCGAGGCCTACTTGCTTTTCTCAGCCCTGCTGGGCCACAAATCTTTCAAGACGAGGAGGGATATGTAAGTATTAAGAAATGGGCTTCCCCAGAAAATGGTCTATAAGTTGTAAGGAATGGGCTGTAAATTTTTAAACCAAAGCCGACCGGCAGTTACGTTAAAATATCGTTTTTTTGGATTTCTCTACTCTTATAAAAAGCAGAGTTGGTGATGATGGTGTGCCTGCCATCCTGCAATATAGGCCGCCCGATCTATTTCTAACGGATAGGTAGGAAACTATGACAATTTACACGCACTCCTCTCCACATTTGCAGATAAGGCCTTCCCTCCATCCTTTTCTCCCACAAGATAAACTACTCATACAAATGCATCTTCATGTTCCGTGCAACGCACGAGCATCTTGCTAGTAAATATTTTAAATTTCATTCATTTTTTGGCGGAGATTTTTTTTGAGTTTTATTTTGATATAATTTTTTAAAAAATATTTTTAACGTGACTCGAAATTTCATGATTATAAGAGTTCGAACCCCACCGAAATATGAAAATTTTCGTTTAATTTTTTAGCAGTGCCCAGAATATATGGTCTGTAATGCTAATAAAAAGAATATGGGCTTCAAAATATCCTTAAGAATTAGCAAATGGGCTGTAAATTATTGAAAATAATGGCTAATGGGTTGTATGTTGTTTTCCACAGATTTGGAGGATGACTTCTGGGCCTACTAGGTTCATGATGACGTTGTCCTAAAAAAAATGTCGCGTACGCAAGGCTTTGTCAACTTAGTCAACACAGAGCAGTGACTGCTGGATGTCCATCCAACGGTCGCCGTGCTTCTTCAATCTATGATCTTCCTGCTCCAGCCGCCCAAAACAGCGCCAACGGGACTGCCTGCTCCCTCCTCCCGTGGCCGGCTGTGTTGCCGCTAGGCCATCCCTCTACCCACCCGCACATCCTGTTATTTTTCGGCGATGTCAGCCTCACCCCGCAACCGACCAGTCAGCGCTCGTACTCCCCTCAGCGTGGGCATGCACTACCGCATCTTCCCCGGCTCCGTGTTGTTCCCTTCCAAGGCCTCGTCGTCGTCCATCGCCCTGGTGCTCTCAGCGCGGCGTGGTCAACGTGGTCAACGAGCGATATCCATCGGAAGTGGGCGGTACATGGAGAGGCTGACAGCTGGGTCCACGACCGCACACAAGGAAATGCCTCCTTATTACGCGCAAAATAATGATTCCTCCACCTGACAGCTGGGACCCACCGGAAGGGCCTCTGTATTTCACAAAAAAACGCCCCCTCGCGCGCTGACAGCTCAGGCCCGCCAGCTATATCTTCGCACGCAAGGAAGTGCCTCCTTATTATGCACAAAATAATGAATACTCCCCCTACTAGCTGGGACCCACCATAGTGTGAGGCTAACTTGTGGGCCTACTAAGTTGACGGGGACGGAGGGTTTTGTCAACTTAGTCAATATGAACGATTCTAGCTCCAGTGACCGTACGATGTCCATCCAACTACCGTAGTGCTTCTTCAACCTCTGGTCTTCTTGCTCCAGCCGTCCAAACCAGCGCCGGTCGTGCCGCATGCTCCTGCCTCAAGTGGACGGCTGTGTTGCCGCGGAGGGCCTCACCGCCCCCTGATACGTCTCCAACGTATCTATATTTTATGAAGTATTCTTGCTGTTATTTTATCATTCTTGGGTGTTTTACAATCATTTTATGGCAACTTTATATCATTTTTTGGGACTAACCTATTGACCCAGTGCCCGGTTCCAGTTGCTGTTTTTTGCTTGTTTTTTACATCGCAGGAAATCAATATCAAATGGAGTCCAAATGCAATGAAACTTTACGGAGATTTTTTCTAGACCAGAAGGAACCCAATGGGCCTGAGCTCCACCTAGGGGTGCCCCGAGAGGGGCACAACCCACCAGGGCGCGCCAGGGGGCCCTGGCGCACCCAGCTGGGTTGTGCCCACCTCGGCGGCCTCCCGCACCCCCTCTTTGCACTATCAATTCCCAAATATTTTGAAACCCTTTGGGGGAGCCCTAGATCAGAAGTTCTGCCGCCGCAGGACTCTGTAGCCACTAAAAACGAATCTAGACCCGTTTCGGCACCCTGCCAGAGGGGGAATCATCTCCGGTGGCCATCTTCATCATCCCGGCGGCCACCACGATGAGAAGGGAGTAGTCCACCCTCGGGGCTGAGGGTTTGTACCAGTAGCTCTGTATTTGATCTCTCTCTCTCTCTCTCGTGATCTATATCATGGGCTTTGTTAATATAGTCGGACCATATGATGTTTCTCCTCTCTATTCTCTTGTTATGATGAATTGAATCATTACCCTTTGAAGTTTTGTCTTGTCGAATTGAATATTTAGAGATGAGAACCCATGATATATGTCTTGCAATATGAATACTTGAGGTGACAATGAGGTATCCTATTGATTCACTTGATATGTGTTATGGCATTCAACTCACGGATTCCCGCGGTGATATTGGGGTAATCTATGCATAGGGGTTGATGAAAGTTTTTCTCCGATGGAAACTTTGGGGCCTCCTTATAGTTCTTTGTGTGGATGGAGTATTATGAATATGAATTTTCTTTGGTGTTATTTTAGTACGAACTCTTGAATAGATCGAACAGAGAGAATAGCTTTGAGGTGTTTTAGTGCTCTACGAACAATTCCTATCTTTTGTCCTCCGCTAATAGGAACTCGGGAGTGATTCTTTACGGCACTTTGAGGGATAATCATATGATCCAACAATGTTAGCATTGTTGGGAGGTTGCACTAGCGAAAGTACGGACCCTAGGCCTTGTTTCTAAGCATTGCAATACCGTTTGTGCTCATTTTTTTTATTTGCTACCTTGCTGTTTTTATTTATTCAGATTATAAAACATATTTCTACCATCCATATTACACTTTTATCTCTATGTCTTCGCCGAACTAGTGCACCTATACAATTTGCCATTGTATTGGGTGTGTTGGGGACACAAGAGATTTCTCGTATTTGGTTGCAGGGTCGTTCGAGAGAGACCATCTTCATCCCACACCTCCCACGGATTGATAATCCTTAGGTCATCCACTTGAGGGAAAATTGCTACTGTCCTATAGAATGCTGCGCTTGGAGGCCCAACACGAGTCTACAATTATAAAGTTGCATAGTAGACATCACCCCCTACTATTCCACCGCTGGCCAGTGTTGGGGAACCTAGTAATCCAAAAAAAATCCTATGAGCATGCAAGATCTATCTAGGAGATGCATAGCAACGAGGCGGGAGAGTGTGTCCACTTACGCTCGTAGACCGAGAGCGGAAGCGTTTAATAACGCGGTTGATGTAGTCGAACGTCTTCACGATCCAACTAATCCAAGTACCAAACGTACGGCACCTCCGTGTTCAGCACATGTTCAGCATGATGACATCCCTCGAGCTCTTGATCTAGTTGATAACGTGGGAGAGTTCCGTCAGCACGACGGCATGGCGACGATGATGATGAAGTTACCGGCGCAGGCCTTCGCCTAAGCACTACGATGATATGACCGGGGTGTGTAACTGTGGAGGGGGGCACCGCACACGGCTAAGAGAAGACTTGGTGTCCTTTGGGGTGCCCCCTCCCATGTATATAAAGGAGGGGGGAGGAGGAGGCCGGCCCAAGGGGGGCACGCCAAAGGGGGGAGTCCTACTTGGACTCCTGGTCCAAGTAGGATTCGCCCCCCCCCCTTTCCTATCCCAGAAGGGGAAGGAGGGAAGGAGAGGGAGAGGGAAAGGAAGGGGGGCGCGCCCCCTCCCCCTAGTCCAGTTCAGACTGCCCATGGGGGGGGCCCGCACCACCTTGTGGCCTTTCCTCTCCTACTCCCTTATGGCCCATTAGGGCCCATAACATCCCTGGGGGTTCCGGTAACCCCTCGGTTCCCCGATAAATATCCGAAACGTCCCCAAACCTTCCCGGTGTACGAATACCTTCATCCAATATATCAATCTTTACCTCTCAACCATTTCGAAACTCCTCGTCTTGTCCGTGATCACATCCGGGACTCCGAACAAACTTCGTTCATCAAATCGCATAGCTCATAATACAAATCATCATCGAACGTTAAGCGTGCGGACCCTATGGGTTCGAGACCTGTCTAGACATGACCGAGACATATCTCCGGTGAATAACCAATAGCGGAACCTGGATGCTCATACTGGCTCCTCCATATTCTACGAGGATTTTTATCGGTCAAACCGCATAACAACATACGTCATTCCCTTTGTCATCGGTATGTTACTTGCCCGAGATTCGATCGTTGGTATCCTCATACCTATTTCAATCTCGTTACTGGCAAGTCTCTTTACATGTTCCGTAATGCATCATCCCACAACTAACTCATTAGTCACATTGCTTGCAAGGCTTATAGTGATGTGCATTACCGAGAGGGCTCAAAGTTACCTCTCCGATACTCGGAGTGACAAATCCTAATCTTGATCTATGCCAACTCAACAAACACCTTCAGAGACGCCTATAGAGCATCTTTATAATCACCCATTTACATTGTGACGTTTGATAGCACGCAAGGTGTTCCTCCGGTATTCGAGAGTTGCATAATCTCATAGTCAGACGAACATGTATAAGTCATGAAGAAAGCAATAGCAATAAAACTAAATGATCATAATGCTAAGCTAATGGATGGGTCTTGTCCATCACATCATTCTCTAATGATGTGATCCCGTTTATCAAATGACAACACATGTCCATGGTTAGGAAACATAACCATCTTTGATAAACAAGCTAGTCAAGTAGAGGCATACTAGGGACACTCTGTTTTCTCTATGTATTCACACATGTACTAAGTTTCCGGTCAATACAATTCTAGCATGAATAATAAACATTTATCATGATATAAGGAAATATAAATAACAACTTAATTATTGCCTCTAGGGCATATTTCCTTCAGTCTCCCACTTGCACTAGAGTCAATAATCTAGATTACATAGTAATGATTCTAACACCCATGGAGTCTTGGTGCTGATCATGTTTTGCTCATGGAAGAGGCTTAGTCAACGGGTCTGCAACATTCAGATCCGTATGTATTTTGCAAACTTCTATGTCTCCCTCCTTGACCAGATCATGGATGGAATTGAAGAATCTCTTGATGTGCTTGAAATATGGATTCCTTCACCAAGGCAATTTCTCCAGTATTGTCACAAAAGATTTTCATTGGACCAGATGCACTAGGTATTACACCTAGATCAGATATGAACTCCTTCATCTAGACTCCTTCATTTGCTGCTTCTGAAGTAGCTATGTAGTCCACTTCACACGTAGATCCCATCACGACACTCTACTTGTAACTGCACCAACTGACAGCTCCACCATTCAATATAAACACGCATCCGGTTTGCGACTTAGAGTCATCCGGATCAGTGCCAAAGCTTGCATTGACGTAACTGTTCACGACGAGTTCTTTGTCACCTCCATAAACGAGAAACATATCCTTAGTCCTTTTCAGGTATTTCAGGATGTTCTTGACCGCTGTCCAGTGATCCACTCCTGGATTACTTTGGTATCTCCCTGCTATACTTATAGCAAGGCACACATCAGGTCTGGTACACAACATTGTATACATGATAGAACCTATGGCTGAGGCATAGGAATGACTTTCATTTTCTCTCTATCTTCTGTAGTGGTCGGGCATTGAGTCTGACTCAACTTTACACCTTGTAATACAGGCAAGAACCCTTTCTGTTGGGGAACATTGCAGAAAATAAAAAATTTCCTACTGTTTCACCAAGATCTATCTATAAGTTCATCTAGCAACGGGTGATCGGAGTGCATCTACATACCTTTGTAGATCGCGAGCGGAAGCGTTCAAAAGAACGGGGTTGAGGGAGTCGTACTCGTCGTGATCCAAATCACCGGAGATCCTAGCGCCGAACGAAGGGCACCTCCGCATTGAACACACGTACGGTCAGCGTGACGTCTCCTACTTCTTGATCCAGCAAGAGGGAAGGAGAGGTTGACGAAGATCCAGCAGCACGACGGCGTGGTGGTGGATGCAGCAGTCACCGCAGCAGGACTTCGCCGAGCTTCTGCGATAGGGAGAGGTGTAGCAGGGGAGAGGGAGGCGCCAAGACTAGAGGTGCGGCTGCCCTCCCTCCCCCCCTTTATATAGGCCCCCTGGGGGCGCCGGCTCTGGGAGATGGGATCTCCTGGGGGGGAGGCGGCCAAGGGGGTGGAGCGCCCCCCAAGGCAAGTGGAGGCGCCCCCACCCTAGGGTTTCCAACCCTAGGCGCAGGGGGGCCCAAGGGGGGGCGCACCAGCCCACTATGGGCTGGTTCCCCTCCCCACTTCAGCCCATGGGGCCCTCCGGGATGGGTTGCCCCACCCGGTGGACCCCCGGGACCCATCCGGTGGTCCCGGTACAATACCGGTGACCCCGAATCTTTCCCGATGGCCGAAACTGCACTTCTTATATATAATTCTTCACCTCCGGACCATTCCGGAACTCCTCGTGACGTCCGGGATCTCATCCGGGACTCCGAACAACTTTCGGATTACTACATACTCATATTTTTACAAACCTAGCGTCACCGAACCTTAAGTGTGTAGACCCTACGGGTTCGGGAGACATGCAGACATGACCGAGATGCCTCTCCGGCCAATAACCAAAAGCGGGATCTGGATACCCATATTGGCTCCCACATACTCCTCGATGATCTCATCGGATGAACCACGATGTCGAGGATTCAATCAATCCCGTATACAATTCCCTTTATCAATCGGTATTTTTACTTGCCCGAGATTTGATCGTCCATATCCCAATACCTCGTTCAATCTCGTTACCGAAAAGTCACTTTACTCGTACCGTAATGCATGATCCCGTGATCAAACGCTTTGATCACATTGAGCTCATTATGATGATGCATTACCGAGTGGGCCCAGTGATACCTCTCCGTCATACGGAGTGACAAAATCCCAGTCTCGATCCGTGTCAACCCAACAGATACTTTCGGAGATACCGTAGTATACCTTTATAGTCACCCAGTTACGTTGTGACGTTTGGTACACCCAAAGCACTTCTACGGTATCCGGGAGTTACATGATCTCATGGTCTAAGGAAAAGATACTTGACATTGGAAAAGCTCTAGCAAATGAACTATACGATCTTGTGCTATGCTTAGGATTGGGTCTTGTCCATCACATCATTCTCCTAATGATGTGATCTCGTTACCAATGACATCCAATGTCCATAGTCAGGAAACCATGACTATCTGTTGATCAACGAGCTAGTCAACTAGATGCTTACTAGAGGCTTACTAGGGATAATAAAAGACAATTATCATGAACAAGGAAATATAATAATAATCCTTTTATTATTGCCTCTAGGGCATATTTCCAACAGTCTCCCACTTGCACTAGAGTTAATAATCTAGTTACATTGTGATGAATCGAACACCCATAGAGTTCTGGTGTTGATCATGTTTTGCTCGCGGAAGAGGTTTAGTCAATGGATCTGTGACATTTAGATCCGTATGCACTTTGCAAATTTCTATGTCTCCATCTTGAACATTTTCACGAATGGAGTTGAAGCGACGCTTGATGTGCCTGGTCTTCTTGTGAAACCTGGGCTCCTTGGCAAGTGCAATAGCTCCAGTGTTGTCATAGAAGAGTTTGATCGGCCCCGACGCATTGGGTATGACTCCTAGGTCGGTGATGAACTCCTTCACCCAAATTGCTTCATGCGCTGCCTCCGAGGCTGCCATGTACTCCGCTTCACATGTAGATCCCGCCACGATGCTCTGCTTGCATCTGCACCAGCTTACTGCTCCACCATTCAACATATACACGTATCCGGTTTGTGACTTAGAGTCATCTAGATCTGTGTCGAAGCTAGCGTCGACGTAACCCTTTATGACGAGCTCTTCGTCACCTTCATAAACAAGAAACATGTCCTTAGTCCTTTTCAGGTACTTTAGGATATTCTTGACCGCTGTCTAGTGTTCCTTGCCGGGATTACTTTGGTACCTTCCTACCAAACTTACGGCAAGGTTTACATCAGGTCTGGTACACAGCATGGCATACATAATAGACCCTATGGCTAAGGCATAGGGGATGACACTCATCTCTTCTATATCTTCTGCCGTGGTCGGACATTGAGCTGAGCTCAATTTCACACCTTGCAACAGAGGCAAGAACCCCTTCTTAGACTGATCCATATTGAACTTCTTCAATATCTTATCAAGGTATGTGCTTTGTGAAAGACCTATGAGGCATCTTGATCTATCTCTATAGATCTTGATGCCTAATATATAAGCAGCTTCTCCAAGGTCCTTCATTGAAAAACTCTTATTCAAGTAGGCCTTAATGTTGTCCAAAAGTTCTATATCATTTCCCATCAAAAGTATGTCATCTACATATAATATGAGAAGTGCTACAAAGCTCCCACTCACTTTCTTGTAAACGCAGGCTTCTCCATAAGTCTGCATAAACCCAAACGCTTTGATCATCTCATCAAAGCGAATGTTCTAACTCCGAGATGCTTGCACCAGCCCATAAATGGATCGCTGGAGCTTGCATACCTTGCCAGCATTCTTAGGGTCGACAAAACCTTCCGGCTGCATCATATACAGTTCTTCCTTAAGATAACCATTAAGGAATGCCGTTTTGACGTCCATTTGCCATATCTCATAATCATAGTATGCGGCAATTGCTAACATGATTTGGACGGACTTTAGCTTCGCTACGGGAGAGAAAGTCTCATCGTAGTCAACCCCTTGAACTTGCCGATAACCCTTAGCGACAAGTCGAGTTTATAGATGGTAACATTTCCATCCGCGTCCGTCTTCTTCTTAAAGATCCATTTGTTTTCTATCGCTCGCCGATCATCGGGCAAGTCTGTCAAAGTCCATACTTTGTTTTCATACATGGATCCTATCTCGGATTGCATGGCTTCAAGCCATTTGTTGGAATCTGGGCCCGCCATCGCTTCTTCATAGTTCGAAGGTTCACCGTTGTCTAACAACATGATTTCCAGGACAGGGTTTCCATACCACTCTGGTGTGGAACATGTCCTTGTGGACCTACGAAGTTCAGTAGCAACTTGATTCGAAGTACCTTGATCATCATCATTAATTTCCTCTTCAGTGGATGTAGGCACCACAGGAACATTTTCCTGAGTTGCACTACTTTCCGCTTCAAGAGGTAGTACTTCATCAAGTTCTACTTTCCTCCCACTTACTCCTTTCGAGAGAAACTCTTTTTCCAGAAAGGATCCGTTCTTGGCAACAAAGATCTTGCCTTCAGATCTAAGGTAGAAGGTATACCCAATGGTTTCCTTAGGGTATCCTATGAAGACGCATTTTTCCGACTTGGGTTCGAGCTTTTCAGGTTGAAGTTTCTTGACATAAGCATAGCACCCCCAAACTTTTAGAAACGACAGCTTAGGTTTCTTCCCAAACCATAATTCATACGGTGTCTTCTCAACGGATTTAGACGGTGCCCTATTTAAAGTGAATGTAGCTGTCTCTAGAGCATATCCCCAAAATGATAGCGGTAAATCAGTAAGAGACATCATAGATCGCACCATATCCAATAGAGTGCGATTACGACGCTCGGACACACCGTTACGTTGAGGTGTTCCAGGCGGCGTGAGTTGTGAAACGATTCCACATTTCCTTAAGTGTGTGCCAAATTCGTGACTTAAATATTCTCCTCCACGATCTGATCGTAAGAACTTTATTTTTTGGTCACGTTGATTCTCTACCTCATTCTGAAATCCCTTGAACTTTTCAAAGGTCTCAGACTTGTGTTTCATCAAGTAGACATACCCATATCTACTCAAGTCATCAGTGAGAGTGAGAACATAACGATATCCTCCGCGAGCCTCAACGCTCATTGGACCACACACATCAGTATGTATGATTTCTAGTAAGTTGGTTGCTCGCTCCATTGTTCCGGAGAACGGAGTCTTGGTCATTTTGCCCATGAGGCATGGTTCGCATGTGTCAAATGATTCATAATCGAGAGACTCTAAAAGTCCATCAGCATGGAGCTTCTTCATGCGCTTTGCACCAATGTGACCAAGGTGGCAGTGCCACAAGTATGTGGGACTATCGTTATCAACTTTACATCTTTTGGTATTCACACTATGAATATGTGTAACATCATGTTCGAGATTCATTAAGAATAAACCATTGACCATCGGAGCATGACCATAAAACATATCTCTCATATAAATAGAACAACCATTATTCTCGGATTTAAATGAGTAGGCATCTCGTATTAAACGAGATCCGGATACAATGTTCATGCTCAAACATGGCACTAAATAACAATTATTGAGGTTTAAAACTAACCCCGTAGGTAAATGTAGAGGTAGCGTGCCGACGGCGATCACATCGACCTTGGAACCATTCCCGACGCGCATCGTCACCTCGTCCTTTGCCAGTCTCCGTTTATTCCGCAGCTCCTGCTTTGAGTTATGAATATGAGCAACGGCACCGGTATCAAATACCCAGGAGCTACTACGAGCACTGGTAAGGTACACATCAATTACATGTATATCACATATACCTTTAGTGTTGTCGGCCTTCTTGTCCGCTAAGTATTTTGGGCAGTTCCACTTCCAGTGACCCTTCCCTTTGCAATAAAAGCACTCAGTCTCAGGCTTGGGTCCATTCTTTGACTTCTTCCTGGCGACTGGCTTACCGGGCGCGGCAACATCCTTGTTGTCCTTCTTGAAGTTCTTCTTACCCTTGCCTTTCTTGAACTTGGTGGTTTTATTGACCATCAACACTTGATGTTCCTTTTTGATTTCTACCTCCGCTGATTTCAGCATTGAAAATACTTCAGGAATGGTCTTTTCCATCCCCTGCATATTGTAGTTCATCACAAAGCTCTTGTAGCTAGGTGGGAGCGAGTGAAGGATTCTGTCAATGACCGCCTTGTCTGGGAGGTTAATGTCCAGCTGGGACAAGCGGTTGTGCAACCCAGACATCTTAAGTATGTGCTCACTGACAGAACTATTTTCCTCCATTTTACAACTGTAGAACTTGTCGGAGACTTCATATCTCTCGACCCAGGCATGAGCTTGGAAAACCATTTTCAGCTCTTCGAACATCTCATATGCTCCATGTTGCTCAAAACGCTTTTGGAGCCCCGGTTCTAAGCTGTAAAGCATGCCGCACTGAATGAGGGAGTAATCATCAGCACGCTGCTGCCAAGCGTTCATAACGTCTTGGTTCTCTGGGATGGGTGCTTCACCTAGCGGTGCTTCTAGGACATATTGTTTCCTGGCAGCTATGAGGATGATCCTCAGGTTCCGGACCCAGTCCGTATAGTTGCTACCATCATCTTTCAGCTTGGTTTTCTCTAGGAACACGTTGAAGTTCATGTTGACATGAGCGTTGGCCATTTGATCTACAAGACATTTATGCAAAGATTTTTAGACTAAGTTCATGATAATTAAGTTCATCTAATCAAATTATTTAATGATCTCCCACTCAGATTAGACATCCCTCTAGTCATCCAAGTGAAACATGATCTGACTTGACTAGGCCGTGTCCGATCATCACGTGAGACAGACTAGTCATCATCGGTGAATATCTCCATGTTGATCGTATCTTTCATATGACTCATGTTCGACCTTTCGGTTTCTTGTGTTCCGAGGCCATGTCTGTACATGCTAGGCTCGTCAAGTTAACCTAAGTGTTTGCATGTGTAAATCTGTCTTACACCCGTTGTATGTGAATGTTGGAATCTATCACACCCGATCATCACGTGGTGCTTCGAAACAACGAACTGTCACAACAGCGCACAGTTAGGGGGAACACTTTCTTAAAATTATTATGAGGGATCATCTTATTTACTACCGTCGTTCTAAGTAAACAAGATGCAAAAACATGATAAACATCACATGCAATCAAATAATAGTGACATGATATGGCCAATATCATATAGCTCCTTTGATCTCCATCTTGAGGCTCCATGATCATCTTGTCACCGTCATGACACCATGATCTCCATCATCATGATCTCCATCATCATGATCTCCATCATCGTGTCTCCATGAAGTTGCTCGCCAACTATTACTTCTACTACTATGGCTAACACGTTTAGCAATAAAGTAAAGTAATTTACATGGCGTTTCTCAATGACACGCAGGTCATACAAAAAATAAAGACAACTCCTATGGCTCCTGCCGGTTGTCATACTCATCGACATGCAAGTCGTGATTCCTATTACAAGAACATGATCTCATACATCACATATATATCATTCATCATTCATCACAACTTTGGCCATATCACATCACATAACACTTGCTGCAAAAACAAGTTAGACGTCCTCTAATTGTTGTTGCAAGTTTTACGTGGCTGCAATAGGGTTCTAGCAAGAACGTTTTCTTACCTACGTAAAAGTCACAACGTGATTTGTCAACTTCTATTTACCCTTCATAAGGACCCTTTTCGTCGAATCCGCTCCAACTAAAGTGGGAGAGAAAGACACCCGCTAGCCACCTCATGCAACTAGTGCATGTCAGTCGGTGGAACCTGTCTCACGTAAGCGTACGTGTAAGGTCGGTCCGGGCCGCTTCATCCCACAATACCGCTGAAGCAAAATAAGACTAGTGGCGGCAAGAAAGTTGACAACATCTACGCCCACAACAAATTGTGTTCTACTCGTGCAAAGAGAACTACGCATAGACCTAGCTCATGATGCCACTGTTGGGGAACATTGCAGAAAATAAAAATTTTCCTACGGTTTCACCAAGATCTATCTATGAGTTCATCTTGCAACGAGTGATCGGAGTGCATCTACATACCTTTGTAGATCGCGAGCGGAAGCGTTCAAAAGAACGGGGTTGAGGGAGTCGTACTCGTCTTGATCCAAATCACTGGAGATCCTAGCGCCAAACGGACGGCACATCCGCGTTCAACACACGTACGGTCAGCATGACGTCTCCTCCTTCTTGATCCAGCAAGGGGGAAGGAGAGGTTGATGAAGATCCAGCAGCACGACGGCGTGGTGGTGGATGCAGCAGTCACCGCAGCAGGGCTTTGCCGAGCTTCTGCGAGAGGGAGAGGTGTAGCAGGGGAGAGGGAGGCGCCAAGACTTGAGGTGCGGCTGCCCTCCCTCCCCCCCTTTATATAGGCCCCCTGGGGGGGCGCCGGCCCTGGGAGATGGGATCTCCTGGGGGGGCGGTGGCCAAGGGGGTGGAGTTCCCCCCAAGGCAAGTGGAGGCGCCCCCACCCTAGGGTTTCCAACCCTAGGCGCAGAGGGGCCCAAGGGGGCGCACCAGCCCACTATGGGCTGGTTCCCCTCCCCACTTCAGCCCATGGGGCCCTTCGGGATGGGTGGCCCCACCTGGTGGACCCCCGGGACCCATCCGGTGGTCCCGGTACAATACCGGTGACCCCGAATCTTTCCCGATGCTCGAAACTGCACTTCCTATATATAATTCTTCACCTCCGGACCATTCCGGAACTCCTTGTGACGTCCGGGATCTCATCCGGGACTCCGAACAACTTTCGGATTACTACATACTCATATCTTTACAAACCTAGCGTCACTGAACCTTAAGTGTGTAGACCCTACGGGTTCGGGAGACATGCAGACATGACCGAGACGCCTCTCCGGCCAATAACCAACAGCGGGATCTGGATACCCATGTTGGCTCCCACATACTCCTCGATGATCTCATCGGATGAACCATGATGTCGAGGATTCAATCAATCCCGTATACAATTCCCTTTGTCAATCGGTATTTTTACTTGCCCGAGATTCGATCGTCCGTATCCCGATACCTCGTTCAATCTCGTTATCGGCAAGTCACTTTACTCGTACCGTAATGCATGATCCCATGATCAAACGCTTTGATCACATTGAGCTCATTATGATGATGCATTACCGAGTGGGCCCAGTGATACCTCTCCGTCATACGGAGTGACAAAATCCCAGTCTCGATCCGTGTCAACCCAACAGATACTTTTGGAGATACCCGTAGTATAACTTTATAGTCACCTAGTTACGTTGTGACGTTTGGTACGCCCAAAGCACTTCTATGGTATCCGGGAGTTACATGATCTCATGGTCTAAGGAAAAGATACTTGACATTGGAAAAGCTCTAGCAAACGAACTATACGATCTTGTGCTATGCTTAGGATTGGGTCTTGTCCATCACATCATTCTCCTAATGATGTGATCTCGTTACCAATGACATCCAATGTCCATAGTCAGGAAACCATGACTATCTGTTGATCAACGAGCTAGTCAACTAGAGGCTTACTAGGGACATGTTGGTGTCTATGTATTCACACATGTATTATGATTTCCGGATAACACAATTATAGCATGAATAAAAGACAATTATCATGAACAAGGAAATATAATAATAATCCTTTTATTATTGCCTCTAGGGCATATTTCCAACACTTTCTTTGACTGATCCATTTTTGAACTTCTTTACAACTTAATCATGATATGTGCTTTGTGAAAGTCCAATTAAGTGTCTTGATCTATCTCTATAGATCTTGATGCCCAATATATAAGCAGCTTCACCGAGGTCTTTCATTGAAAAATTCTTATTCAAGTATCCTTATCCAGAAATTCCGTATTATTTCCAATCAACAATATGTCATCCACATATAATATTAGAAATGCTACAGAGCTCCCACTCACTTTCTTGTAAATACAGGCTTCTCCAAAAGTTTGTATAAAACCATATGCTTTGATCACACTATCAAAGCGTATATTCCAACTCCGAGAGGCTTGCACCAGTCCATAAATGGATCGTTGGAGCTTGCACACTTTGTTAGCACCTTTAGGATCGACAAAACCTTCTGGTTGCATCATATACAGCTCTTCTTTAAGATATCCATTAAGGAATGCAGTTTTGACATCCATTTGCCAGATTTCATAATCATAAAATGCGGGAATTGCTAACATGATACGGACAGACTTAAGCATCGCTATGGGTGAGAAGGTCTCATCGTAGTCAACTCCTTCAACTTGTCGAAAACCTTTCGCAACAAGTTGAGCTTTGTAGACAGTAACATTACCGTCAGCGTCAGTCTTCTTCTTGAAGATCCATTTATTCTCTATGGCTTGCCGATCATCGGGCAAGTCAACCAAAGTCCACAGTTTGTTCTCATACATGGATCCCATCTCAGATTTCATGGCCTCAAGCCATTTTGTGGAATTTGGGCTCATCATCACTTCCTCATAGTTCGTAGGTTCGTCATGGTCAAGTAACATGACGTCCAGAACAGGGTTACCGAACCACTCTAGTGCGGACTGTACTCTGGTTGACCTACGAGGTTTAGTAGCAACTTGATCTGAAGTTTCATGATCATCATCATTAGCTTCCTCACTAATTGGTGTAGGAATCACTGGAACTGATTTCTGTGATGAACTACTTTCCAATTCGAGAGAAGGTACAATTACCTCATCAAGCTCTACTTTCCTCCCACTCACTTCTTTCGAGAGAAACTCCTTCTCTAGAAAGGATCCATTCTTAGCAACGAATATCTTGCCTTCGGATCTGTGATAGAAGGTGTACCCAACAGTCTCCTTTGGGTATCCTATGAAGACACATTTCTCCAATTTGGGTTCGAGCTTATCAGGTTGAAGCTTTTTCACATAAGCATCGCAGCCCCAAACTTTAAGAAACGACAACTTGGGTTTCTTGCCAAACCACAATTCATAAGGTGTCGTCTCAACGGATTTAGATGGTGCCCTATTTAACGTGAATGCAGCCGTCTCTAAAGCATAACCCCAGAACAACAGCGGTAAATTAGTAAGAGACATCATAGATCGCACCATATCTAATAAAGTACGGTTACGACGTTCGGACACACCATTACGCCGTGGTGTTCCAGGTGGCGTGAGTTGCGAAACTATTCCACATTGTTTCAAATGAAGACCAAACTCATAACTCAAATATTCACCTCCACTATCAGATCGTAGAAACTTTATTTTCTTGTTACGATGATTCTCCACTTTACTCTGAAATTCTTTGAACTTTTCAAATGTTTCAGACTTATGTTTCATTAAGTAGATATACCCATATCTGCTCAAATCATCTATGAATGTCAGAAAATAACGATACCCGCCGCGAGCCTCAACACTCATCGGACCGCATACATTAGTATGTATTATTTCCAACAAGTTAGTTGCTCGCTCCATTGTTCCGGAGAATGGAGTCTTAGTCATCTTGCCCATGAGGCACAGTTCGCAAGCATCAAGTGATTCATAATCAAGTGATTCCAAAAGCCCATCAGCATGGAGTTTCTTCATGCGCTTTCTACCAATATGACCTAAACGGCAGTGCCACAAATAAGTTGCACTATCATTATTAACCTTGCATCTTTTGGCTTCAATATTATGAATATGTGCATCACTACAATCGAGATTCAGCAAAAATAGAACACTCATCAAGGGTGCATGACCATAAAAGATATTACTCATATAAATAGAACAACCATTATTCTCTGATTTAAATGAATAACCGTCTTGCATCAAACAAAATCCAGATATAATGTTCATACTTAACGCCGGCACCGAATAACAATTATTCGGGTCTAAAACTAATCCTGAAGGTAGATGTAGAGGTAGCGTGTCAACGGTGATCACATCGACTTTGGAACCATTTCCCACGCCCATCATCACCTCGTCCTTAGCCAATCTTCGTTTAATCCATAGCCCCTGTTTTGAGTCGCAAGTATGAGCAACAGAACCAGTACCAAATACCCATGCACTACTACGAGCATTAGTAAGGTACACATCAATAACATGTATATCAAATATACCTTTCACTTTTCCATCCTTCTTATCCGCCAAATACTTGGGGCAGTTCCGCTTCCAGTGACCAGTCCCTTTGCAGTAGAAGCACTCAGTCTCAGGCTTAGGTCTAGACTTGGGCTTCTTCACTTCAGCAGCAACTTGCTTGCCGTTCTTCTTGAAGTTCCCCTTCTTCCCTTTGCCCTTTTTCTTGAAACTGGTGGTCTTGTTAACCATCAACACTTGATGCTCCTTCTTGATTTCTACCTCCGCAGCCTTTAGCATTACGAAGAGCTTGGGAATCCATCCATTGCATATTATAGTTCATCATGAAGCCTTTATAGCTTGGTGGCAGTGATTGAAGAACTCTGTCAATGACACTATCATCAGGAAGATTAACTCCCAGCTGAGTCAAGTGGTTATGGTACCCAGACATTCTGAGTATGTGTTCAGAGATAGAACTATTCTACTCCATCTTGTAGCTATAGAACTTGTTGGAGACTTCATGTCTCTCAACTCGGGCATTTGCTTGAAATATTAACTTCAACTCCTGGAACATCTCATATGCTCCATGACATTCAAAACGTCTTTGAAGTCCCGATTCTAAGCCGTAAAGCATGGCACAGTGAACTATCGAGTAGTCATCAGCTTTGCTCTGCCAGACGTTCATAACGTCCGAAGTTGCTCTTGCAGCGGGTCTTGCACCTAGCGGTGCTTCCAGGATGTAATTCTTCTGTGCAGCAATGAGGATAATCCTCAAGTTATGGACCCAGTCCGTGTAGTTGCTACCATCATCTTTCAACTTAGCTTTCTCTAGGAATGCATTAGAATTCAAAGGAACGGTAGCACGGGCCATTGATCTACAACAACATAGACATGCAAAACTATCAGGTACTAAGTTCATGATAAATTAAAGTTCAATTAATCATATTACTTAAGAACTCCCACTTAGATAGACATCCCTCTAGTCATCCAAATGATCACATGATCCATATCAACTAAACCATGTCCGATCATCACGTGAGATGGAGTAGTTTTCAATGGTGAACATCTCTATGTTGATCATATCTACTATATGATTCACATTCGACCTTTTGGTCTCAGTGTTCCAAGGCCATATCTGCATATGCTAGGCTCGTCAAGTTTAACCCAAGTATTCTGCGCGTGCAAAACTGGCTTGCACCCGTTGTATGTGAACATAGAGCTTATCACACCCGATCATCACGTGGTGTCTCAGCACGATGAACTGTAGCAACGGTGCATATTCAGGGAGAACACTTATACCTTGAAATTTAGTGAGGGATCATCTTATGATGCTACCACCGAACTAAGCAAAATAAGATGCATAAAAGATAAACATCACATGCAATCAAAATATGTGACATGATATGGCCATCATCATCTTGTGCCTTTGATCTCCATCTCCAAAGCACCGTCATGATCTCCATTGTCACCGGCTTGACACCTTGATCTCCATCGTAGCATCGTTGTTGTCTCGCCAACTATTGCTTCTACGACTATCACTACCGCTTAGTGATAAAGTAAAGCAATTACATGGCGATTGCATTTCATACAATAAAGCGACAACCATAAGGCTCCTGCCAGTTGCCGATAACTTTTACAAAACATGATCATCTCATACAACAATTTATATCTCATCACATTTTGACCATATTACATCACAACATGCCCTGCAAAAACAAGTTAGACATCCTCTACATTGTTGTTGCAAGTTTTACGTGGCTGCTACGGGCTTCTAGCAAGAACCGTTCTTACCTACACATCAAAACCACAACGATTTTTCGTCAAGTGTGTTGTCTTAACCTTCAACAAGGACCGACCATAGTCAAACTCGATTCAACTAAAGTTGGAGAAACAGAGACCCGCCAGCCACCTGTGTGTGAAGCACGTCGGTAGAACTAGTCTCATGAACGCGGCCATGTAATGTCAGTCCGGGACACTTCATCCAACAATACCGTCGAATCAACATAAGACGTTGGTGGTAAGAAGTATGACTATTATCGTCCACAACTCATTGTGTTCTACTCGTGCATATAACATCTATGCATAGACCTTGCTCGGATGCCACTGTTGGGGAACATAGTAATTCTAAAAAATTGCTACGATCACACAAGATGTATCTAGGAGATGCATAGCAATGAGACAGGAGAGTGTGTCCATGTACCCTCATAGACCGAAAGCGAAAGCATTTAATAACGCGGTTGATGTAGTCGAACGTCTTCACGATCCAACCGATCCAAGTACCGAACGTACGACACCTCCATGTTCAGCACACGTTCAGCACGATGACGTCCGTCGAGCTCTTGATCCAGTTGAGGACGAGGGAGAGTTCCATCAGCATGACGGCGTGGCGACGGTGATGATGAGGTTACCGGTGCTGGGCTTCGCCTAAGCACTACGATGATATGACCGAGGTGTGTAATTGTGGAGGGGCACCGCACACGGCTAAGAGAAGACTTGGTGTCCTTTGGGGTGCCCCCTCCCACGTATATAAAGGAGGGGACAGGAGGAGGCCGGCCCAAGGGGGGCGCCAAAGGGGGGAGTCCTACTTGGACTCCCGGTCCAAGTAGGATTCCCCCTTCCTATTCCAAGAAGGGGAAGGAGGGAAGGAGAGGGAGAGGGAAAGGAAGGGGGGCGCCCCCTCCCCCTAGTCCAACTGGGACTGCCCATGGGGGGGCGCCACCTTGTGGCCTTTCCTCTCCTACTCCCTTATGGCCCATTACGGCCCATAACATCCTCGGGGGGTTCCGGTAACGCCTCGGTTCCCCGATAAATATCTGAAACGTCCCGAAACCTTTTCGGTGTCTGAATACCTTCGTCCAATATACCAATCTTTACCTCTCGACCATTTCGAGACTTCCCGTCTTGTCTGTGATCCCATCCGGGACTCCGAACAAACTTCAGTCATCAAATCACCTAACTCATAATACAAATCGTCATCGAATGTTAAGCGTGCGGACCCTACGAGTTCGAGAACTATGTAGACATGACCGAGACACATCTCTGGTCAATAACCAATAGTGGAACCTGGATTCTCATATTGGCTCCTACATATTCTACGAAGATCTTTATCGGTCAAACCACATAACAACATACGTCATTCCCTTTGTCATTGGTATGTTACTTGCCCGAGATTCAATCGTCGGCATCCTCATACCTAGTTCAATCTCGTTACCGGCAAGTCCCTTTACTTGTTCCGTAATGCATCATCCCGCAACTAACTAATTACTCACATTGCTTGCAAGGCTTATAGTGATGTGCATTACCGAGAGGGCCCAGAGATACCTCTCCGATACTCGGAGTGACAAATACTAATCTCAATCTATGCCAACTCAACAAACACCTTCGGAAACACTTGTAGAGCATCTTTATAATCACTCATTTACGTTGTGACGTTTGATAGCACACAAGGTGTTCCTTTGATATTCGGCCGTTGCATAATCTCATAGTCAAAGGAACATGTATAAGTCATGAAGAAATCAATACAATAAAACTAAACAATCATAATGCTAAGCTAATAGATGGGTCTTGTCCATCACATCATTCTCTAATGATGTGATCCCGTTTATCAAATGACAACACATGTCCATGGTTAGGAAACATAACCATCTTTGATAAACAAGCTAGTCAAGTAGAGGCATACTAGGGACACTCTGTTTTGTCTACGTATTCACACATGTACTAAGTTTCCGGTTAATACAATTCTAGCATGAATAATAAACATTTATCATGATATAAAGAAATATAAATAACAATTTTATTATTGCCTCTAGGGCATATTTCCTTCAGCCAGGCCCTGTGGCGACTGCAGCCTCACACCGCAGCCGAACCAGTGAACCCTCATACTCCTCTCCGCGTGGGCACCCACTGCCACGTTTTCCTCGGATCTGCGTCGTCCCCTTCCTAGGCCCCGCCATCGTCCACCTCCCTAGTGCTCTCGGCGCGGTGTGGTCAACGTGGTCATGGAACGACTTCCATCAGAAGAGTACTGTACGTGGAGAGGCTGACAGCTGGGTCCATGGCCGCAGCAAGGAAGTGCCTCCTTATTATGCAGAAAATAATTATTCCTCCACCTGACAGCAGGGACCCACCGGACGGGCTACCGTATTTCACGAAAAAAATGTTTCCCCCTGACTACTGGGACCCACCAGCTACATCTTCGCACTCAAGGAAGTGCCTGATAGTCGGGACCCACCTGGTCAAAGCGTATGTAGCGTTGTCATTCTGGTCGCGAACGTGTACATACATACTGGTCGATCGGTCTGTCTGCAGGCTGCAGCGATGAACCATGGCCGTGTAAGGAAGGGCACGTGTCGTAGTAGAGGCGCGCACGTAGCATGTCACGTAGTCCCGTTAATATCATGTACACGTATGTACAACGGCCAGGGTGCAAGAAGGTAAATACGGCCACGTACGTACATACGGGTGGGGTCTCAAACGCCTACTCGCGCATATGTACGGCCAGGGCTCATGTACATGGCTGGGTCGGAACGGAGAAACTGCATCATCGTTGTGTTCATCAAGAGTGAACCGGCTTGGACAGAAAAGTTGATCAAAACGAGGCCTGGCGTACCGCGGAACGGAGGAAACAGCCTTGTATTCAACCGGCCACAGTGAAAACGGGATCCTGCTCATCGAGAGGAGTCTGGCATACTGCAAAATAGAGGAAACGGACTTCTCTTGGACCTCCTACGGTCGAAACGGGGTCCTGTTGATCGGGAGGGGTGTGGCGTACTGCAAAACGGAGGAAACGGACTTGTGTTGGAGCGCTACGGTCGAAACGGGGGTCCTGTTCATCGGGAGGGTGTGGCGTACCGCAAAATAGGACTCCACGGGATACTGTTCATCTCCACCATCGACTGCCTCCATGGGCTACTGTTCATCCACCATCGACCTCCTCTAACCTCCGCCTACGACTATTCATCCACGGGCTCCTGTTCATCCAGCCTCCACCGCTTCTCCACCGGCTACTATTCAACCAGCCCTTTCCACGGGGTCCTGTTCAACCACCCCTCCACGGGCTACTGTTCATCCAGCCATCCACCGGCTACTGTTCAACCAACCTGGTAACCCACAAGTATAGGGGATCACAACAGTTTTCGAGGGTAGAGTATTCAACCCAAATTTATAGATTCGACACAAGGGGAGCCAAATAATATTTGTAAGTATTAGCAAATGAATTGTCAATTCAGCCACACCAGGAGATTAATTATCTGCAGCAACGTGATCAGTAGCAAAGTAATATGATAGTTTTGATAGTAGTGACAGTAGCAATAGCAATGGTAACAGTGATAGCGGTAACTTCGTAGCAAATGTAACAATGATAATAGCAGTAGTAACTTAGTAGAAACAATATAAGATAAATTCGTAGGCATTGGATCGGTGACTTGGTGGATGATATTCATCATGAGACAGTTATAAACTCGGGCGATACGGTAGTAGCTCCAGTTCGTCAATATAATGTAGGCATGTATTCCGTAAATAGTCATACATGCTTATGGAAAGAACTTGCATGACATCTTTTGTCTTTCCGTGGTAGCGGGGTCCATATTGGAAACTAAGGGATATTAAGGCCTCCTTTTAATAGAGAACCGGAATAAAGCATTAACACATAGTGAATACATGTACTCCTCAAACTACGGTCATCACCGGGAGTGGGCACGACTATTGTCACTCCGGGGTTGCTGGATCATAACACGTAGTAGGTGACTATAACTTGCAAGATCGGATCTAAAACATGGATATAATTGTGATACCATAAACGGTTTAGATCTGAAATCATGGCACCCAGGCCCAAAGTGACAAGCATTAAGCATAGCAAAGTCATAGCAACATCAATCTAAGAGCATAGTGGATACTAGGGATCAAGCCCTAACAAAACTAACTCGATTACATGATGAATCTCATCCACCTCCTCACCGACCAGCGAGCCTATGAAGGAATTACTCACTCCCGGTGGGGAGCATCATGGAATTGGCGATGGAGAAGGGTTGGCGATGATGAAGAACAAAGATCCCCCTCCCCGGAGCCCCAAACGGACTCCAGATCTGGCCTCCCGATGAAGAACACGAGGTGACGGCGGCTCTATCTCATGGATCGCGGTAATTCTTTCTCCCTGATTTTTTCTGGAAAATAGGAATTTATAGCGTCGGTTTCAAGGTCTGCGGGGCCACCAAGTGGGGGCAACACACCTAGGCACGCCTAGTGAGGAGGGCGTGCCCTGGTGGGTTGTGCCCACCCAGGTGCCCCTCTTTGGCAGGTCTTGGCTCCAGAAATTCTCTTTTATTGTATAAAAATTCCTCGCAAAGTTTCGTTCCACTCCGAGAACTTTTATTTCTGCACAAAAACAACATGATGGTAGTTCTGCTAAAAACAACGTCAGTCTGGGGTTAGTTTCATTCAAATCATGCAAATTAGAGTCCAAAACAAGAGGAAAAGCGTTAGGAAAAGTAGATACGTGGAGACGTATCAACTCCCCCAAGCTTAAACCTTTGCTTGTCCTCAAGCAATTCAGTTGATAAACTGAAAGTGAAAAAGAAAAACTTTTACGAACTCTTTTGCTCTTGTTTGCATAAATAAGCTTAAACAACACCCAGGTTTCAGCCAATCATTATAACTAACCATGCCGACAATAACTCTTAAAGATTATATTGACTCATATCAATGACATAGTCAGCTAGCGAGCAATAATAGATATCTCAAACAGCAACATGTTGTCAAAACAACCATGATATAATATGACAATAGTGGTATCTCGCTAGCCCTTTCTGAGACCGCAAAACATAAATGCAGAGCACCTCCAAAGTTCAAGCAACGACTAGACATTGTAATTCATGGTAGAAAAGATCCAGCCATGATGCACCCAACATTAGCTACACACAATGCATAAGTCACGACAGTTGTGCTCTCAGGTTCTAGCGCTTGTTTTAGAAGGTGATGACACAACATAAAAGTAAATAGATAGTCCCTTCGCAGAGGGAAGCAGTGATTTGCAGAGGTGCCAAAGCTCATGTTTTAAAACAGAGGTAAATGATATTTTGAGACATGCACCTTTCTCATTTACTTCACGACCATCAGTTATCAATATCTTCCATGCTAAACACGCTAATGGCGGTTCCCAAGCGATAAAAGTAAAGGTTTTAACTCCATTGGGAGTTTTTGTTTAATTATTTAAGAGATTAACTCTTTTTCATGTTTGCAGTTTGGGACTAGGCATCCCTATTACCGCCCTTTTCTCGTGCGATGGCGAGTGAATAAACACTCGACCTGAGAATAACCCGCTTAGCATGGTAGATACCGACCACCTCCTGTCGTTCCATGAACAATCCAGGCACACAAAAAGGATAATTTTTTAGAAGTTTTAGAGATGGCACATGCAAATTTACTTAGGACGGCAGGGTAATACCGCATATAGGTAGGTATGGTGGACTCATATGGAATAACTTCGGGTTCAAGGTTTTTGATGTACAAGCAGAGTTCCCACTTAGTACAGGCGAAGGCTAGCAATTAGATTGAGAAGCGGCCAGCTAGAGAGCAACAACGATCATAACCATGCATTATGCATAAGTAACACTGGACACTAGCATGAGTAGGATATGAACACCATGAACATAAAGATCATAGAGGCTATGTTGGTCTTGATTCAACTACATGCATGAACATGTGCCAAGTCAAGCCACTCGAACATTCAGAGGAGGATACCATATCATCATACTACATCACAATCATTTTAACGCAATGTTGATATCCAAGATAAATCATTATCCACTCCCAACTACTTATGCATGGCATGAGAAACTGTAATCTCTAATTGTCATTGCAAACATGTTTAATCATAATGGGCTGAATCATGGATACTAGGTTAAACATATTTACACAAACAGAACAAGTCGAGTTCATACCAGTTTCTCTCTGCCACGGCCAGTTCATCGAATATCGTCATTATTGACTTTCACTTGCACGACCGAACGATATGAAAATAATAATAGTGCAAGAGTGACGTGGACTAAGCTGGAATCTGCAAAACATTTTATCAACGGGAGAACACAAGGTAAAATGGGCTCTTTATTAGATTAACATTTATTCATGTGAGAGCCACTCAACATTTTCATCGTGGTCTTCTCCCCGGTAAGACTCGAATAAAAAGAAAAGAAATTCAGAGAGACACACTGAAATATTTTTGAATTCTTTGGTTTTCTTGAACAAGCAAATAAAAGGGAAAATCAAAAACGAGAAAAACTATTTACACGGGAAAGCTCCCAACAAGCAAAAGAAGAACAAGGGAATCTTTTTAGGTTTTATTTTTAGTGCTACTACTAAGCTTGCATAGAAAGTAAATTACTACAAGTAATTTTTGGTTTTTCTAAAGTTTTTTAAACACACACGAAGAAAGCAAGGAAATAAATCTAAGCATGCATGATACAATGAAAAAGTGTGAACACCGACAAATAGAATGATATATGTGAACATAAATGTAATGTCGGTGAGAAACATGTACTCCCCCAAGCTTAGGATTTTGGCCTAACTTGGTAGTCGATCGGTATCCTGGAGGGTAGTCGGGATCCTGAGGAGCAGGCATCCACTCATCCCACTGTTGAGGCTCCTCCTCTGCCTCTGTAGCAGCCTGAGCATTCCGGTAGGTGATGATGTCCGCAGGCATAATCCTATATCCGCCCCTGGCAACAGAATCAAACAAAGCAGGTGTAGGCAATGGAATAATATCACGAGTTTTAACGCTGAAGACCAGATTATAAGGAATAGGGATGTTAGGATAATCTCATGCAGGAAAATGATGGTGCTCCATGGCTGCACGGTCTAGGTAAACCTTGGTCAGAGGATAATCATGATGGCGTATCTCAACATTAAAGTGAGTCGCCAAACGAGTAGCAAAAATCCCACCATGTATTTCACCCTGGGATTTATTAAGATGGAGGCTATGAGCCATAATAGCTCCCAAGCTATGAGTGTTGTCGCCCTCTAGTGCCCGTCGTAACACAGCAAAGTCTGGTGCGCTGAGCGCACCTACTTTATTTCTAGCAAGCAAACACTTAGCAACAAATTAAGCAAAATAATGTACGACAGGCAAGTGTATGCTAGCAGCAGTGGTGGCTGACACCCCTCTCTCATCCCCCACTATCAAAGTGTGATAAAAGTCCTCAAACCCGGTTGGCGCAGGCTCAGATAAACTCCCATCAGAAGGGATCAAGCATATGTCACAAAATTCAGTAAGTGGAATCTGATGGTTTTCGGAATATAAATCAAAGCCCACTTCAGGAGGATTATTCCTAGGCAGGAAAGTAAAACTTTGAACAAAGATGTTTGTGAGTATTTGATACTGTTTGCACTCATCTGCGATGAAGTCGGTAAGGCCGACATTAGCAGCATATTGTGTGAACTCCTAAAGGATTCCAGCCTCTTCCATGAACTGAGTGTGCGGCCATTCGCACGGCCGCACCTCCGCCAACCTCCGAGGGTGGATATCACTGTCAGAAGACTCCCCAATAAAACCCTTGGAGTTCTTCTTAGAAGCAAACTTCCTAAAGATATTCATGATTTTCCTATGAACAAAAATCTGAAATTTTAATCCACAAATTTTTCTCAATAAAACTTCACAAAATTGATAGCAACTACTCATAGGGATACATAGAGGCCATAGCAAGCATTCGAACTACTTAGAACTCTAAGAATTTAACATGCAAGCTCATCTACAGTAGCACCAAGAGTAGCTAATTATTCAAAATATAAACCACTAAAACAAAAACTAATTGAACAAACAGTGGAGTCACATACCAAGCAACAATCCCCCGAAACAGTTTTGGAAACAGAGCTTCGAGCAAAGAGATTGAAATATGCGGGTTTGAGAGCAAGAACACGGGAGAGAGAGCAATGGAGATTTTGTCTGGAGGTAAGTGATGATGTGGGCTAAAGAGATAAGTGAGGGGGCCCACGTGGGGACCACAACCCACCAGGGCGCGCCTGGGGGTCCTGGTGCGCCCAGGTGGGTTGTGCCCACCTGGTGCACCTCCCTCTGATATTATTTGCAACAGAAATTCAGAAATATTCAGAAAAAATCATATTAAGTTTTCAGAGCATTCTGAGAACTTTTATTTTTGGGTCATTTTTTTATTGCACGGGAAATTCAGAAAACAGACAAAACATGGCATTTCATTTTATTTAACTGATAAAAACAGAAAAAAAAAGTAAGGACAGAAGGTAGTGCTTACTAAATTCATCAACTTCATACCCCTTAAAAATGATTCATTAATAAGGTTGATCAGGTCTTATTAACAACCACTTTCGATTAGCATGAAACCGAAGAACTTTTGTAAATCACTAAGTTACCTCAATGGGGATATGAATGTCCCCAGCAATAAGCATTTCATATTTCTTTTTGACAGTAGGTAGAGGTAAATGAAAACTTCCAATAGTGATTGTCGGAGATTTTTCAATAACATTAATAGAATTCACTTGGAATTGTTTCTTCGGAAAATGCACCGTATGCTCATTACCATTAATATGAAAAGTGGCATTGCTTTTATTGCAATCAATAACAGCCCCTGCAGTATTCAAGAAGGGTCTACCAAGGATAATCGACATGTTGTCGTCCTCGGGCATCTCAAGTATAACAAAGTCAATCAAAATAGTAACATTAGCAACAACAACGGGCACATCCTCACAGATACCGATAGGTATGGCAGTTGATTTGTCAGCCATTTGCAACGATATTTCAGTAGGTGTGAGTTTATTCAAGTCAAGTCTTCTATATAAAGAGAAAGGCATAACACTAACACCGGCTCCTAAATCACACAAAGCAATTTTCACATAATTCTTTTTGATGGAGCAAGGTATAGTTGGTATTCCCGGATCTCCAAGTTTTTTAGGTACTCCATCTTTAAAAGTATAATTAGCAAGCATAGTGGAGAATTCAGCTTCCGGTATTTTTCTCTTATTAGTGATGATATCTTTCATATACTTTGCATAAGGAGGCATTTTCAAGATATCAGTCAAGCGAGTACACAAAAAGACTGGCCTCAGCATTTCAGCAAAGTGTTCAAATTCTTCAGCATCCTTCTTTTTAGTTGACTTGGGTGGAAAAGGCATAGGTTTTTGAACCCACGGTTCTCTTTCTTCACCGTGTTTTCTAGCGACAAAGTCTCTTTTATCATACCTTTTATTCTTAGGTTGTGGGTTATCAAGATCAACAGGTGGTTCTATCTCAACATCATTATCTGGTTCTTTTTGATTGTCTGGTTGAGCATCTTCATGAACATTAGCATTCTCTTTTTCATTATCACTAGGTGGATGTTCATTACCAGATTGAGTTTCAGCATCTGAGATAGAAGTTTCATTATCATTAGCAGGAGGTTTTTCTATTTCAGGTTCACTAGAAGCATGCAAAGTCCTATCATTTTTCTTCTTCTTTTTCTTTTTAGGACTAGGTGCACTAGTGTTATTTCTTTGTGAGTCTTGTTCAATTCTTTTTGGGTTTCCTTCAGGATAAAGTGGTTCCTGAGTCATTTTACATCCTCTAGTTGCAACTCTAACAACAAAGTCATTTATATTATGATTCATTTCATCCAGCAACTCTCTTTGAGATTTAGCAACTTGTTCTAACTGAGTTTGAACCATATAAGCATGTTTTCCAACACCTCTAACATCATTTGAAATTCTAAATGGCAAGTCACTCAAGCGAGCAATCATATCAGAATTATATTTCAATTGTTTCATAACATTTGCATTGAAGTGATCTTGTTTTCTAATGTAGTTTTCAAACTCATAAAGGCATTGGCTAGGATCCATATTGTGAGGATTATCATTATCATTGAACTTCATTAGAGAATTTACCTCTTCCACCTTAGGCAGTGGTGGTGTATTAAGCCCATGTATTTCTTCAATAGGAGGTAAAATTTTAACATCCTCAGCTTTAATACCCTTTTCCTTCATGGATTTCTTTGCCTCTTGCATATCTTCAGGACTGAGATATAATATACCCCTCTTCTCTGGAGTGGGTTTAGCCGGCGGTTCAGGAAGAGTCCAATCATCATAATTTTTCAATATGTTATTCAATAGTTCTTCAGCCTGCCCAACAGTTCGTTCCCTGAAAACACAACCAGCACAACTATCTAGGAAGTCCCTAGAAGCATCGGTTAGTCCATTATAGAAGATATCAAGTATTTCATTTTTCTTAAGAGGATGATCAGGCAAAGCATTAAGTAATTGGCAAAGCCTCCCCCCAAGCTTGTGGGAGACTCTCTTCTTTAATTTGCACAAAGCTAAATATTTCCTGTAAGGCAGCTTGTTTCTTATGAGCAGGAAAATATTTTTCAGAGAAGTAATAAATCATATCCTAGGGACTACGCACACAACCAGGAGTAAGAGTATTGTACCAAGCTTTAGCATCACCCTTTAATGAGAAAGGAAATAATTTGAGAATAGAGTAATAGCGAGTTTTCTCATCATGAGTAAAAAGGGTGGCTATGTCATTCAACTTAGTAAGATGTGCCACAACAGTTTCAGTTTCATAACCATGGAAAGGATCAGATTCAACCAAAGTAATTAACTCTGGGTCGACAGAGAATTCATAATCCTTATCATCAATAAAGATAGGTGAGGTAGCAAACTTAAGATCATATTTCATTCTAGCATTCAAAGATTTTTCTTTGTACTTGCATAACAATTTCTCTAAATCATCTATATCCTTACAAGCAAGAATATCTCTAGATGTCTCCTCATTCATAGCATAACCTTCCGGTACCTTAGGCAATTCATATCTAGGAAGGCTAGTTCTAGCAGGAGTTTCAGGAGTTTTAGTTTCAAGCTCATCATCAGATTCAACATCATCATCTTGTATTACTCTAGCAATTTGTTCATCAAGAAATTCACCAAGTGGCACATCATCATTATCAAGCATGGTACTAGCAACATCATAAGCATTATCCATAGCAGAAGTAGCATCATCAATAACTTGCGACATATTAGAATTGATAACATGTGGTGGTGTTGCAAGTTTGCTCATAACAGAAGGTGAATCTAAAGCAGAACTGGATGGCAGTTCCTTACCTCCCCTCGTCTTACAGGGATAAATCTTAGTCTTCGGATCCTTCAGGTTCTTCATAGTGATAATATAATAATAATCCCAAGTGACTCAACAAATATAGCTATGCTCCCCGACAATGGCGCCAGAAAAAGGTCCTGATAACCCAGAAGTATAGGGGATCGCAATAGTTTTCGAGGGTGGAGTATTCAACCCAAATTTATAGATTCGACACAAGGGGAACCAAAGAATATTTGTAAGTATTAGCAGCTGAGTTGTCAATTCAGCCACACCTGGAGATTAATTATCTGCAGCAACGTGATCAGTAGCAAAGTAATATGATAGTTTTGGTAGTAGTGACAGTAGCAATAGCAACGGTAACAGTGATAGCGGTAACTTTGTAGCAAATATAACAGTGATGATAGTAGTAGTAACATAGCAGAAACAATATAAGATAAATTTGTAGGCATTGGATCGGTGACTTGTTGGATGATATTCATCATGAGACAGTTATAACATAGGGCAATATGGCACTAGCTCTAGTTCGTCAATATAATGTAGGCATGTATTCCGTAAATAGTCATACGTGCTTATGGAAAGAACTTGCATGACATCTTTTGTCCTACCCTCCCATGGCAGCGGGGTCCATATTGGAAACTAAGGGATATTAAGGCCTCCTTTTAATAGAGAACCGGAAGAAAACATTAACACATAGTGAATACATGCACTCCTCAAACTACGGTCATCACCGCGAGTGGGCCCGACTATTGTCACTCCGGGGTTGCCGGATCATAACACGTAGTAGGTGACTATAACTTGCAAGATCGGATCTAAAACATGGATATAATTGTGATAACATAAACGGTTTAGATCTGAAATCATGGTACCCGGGCCCAAAGTGACAAGCATTAAGCATAGCAAAGTCATAGCAACATCAATCTAAGAACATAGTTGACACTAGGGATCAAGCCCTAACAAAACTAACTCGATTACATGATGAATCTCATCCAACTCCTCACCGACCAGCGAGCCTACGAAGGAATTACTCACTCCCGGTGGGGAGCATCATGGAATTGGCGATGGAGAAGGGTTGGTGATGACGAAGAACGAAGATCCCCCTCTCTGGAGCCCCAAACGGACTCCAGATCTGGCCTCCAGATGAAGAACAGGAGGTGACGGCGGCTTCGTCTCGTGGATCACGATAATTCTTTCTCCCTGATTTTTTCTGGAAAAATAGGATTTTATAGCGTCAGTTTCAGGGTCTGCGGGGCCACCAGGTGGGGACAACCCACCTGGGCATGCGTGGTGAGGGGGGCGCGCCCTGGTTTTATTGTATAAAAATTCCTCACAAAGTTTCGTTCCATTTTTAGAACTTTTATTTCTGCACAAAAACAACACCATGGTAGTTCTGGTGAAAACAGCGTCAGTCTGGGGTTAGTTTCATTCAAATCATGCAAATTAGAGACCAAAACAAGAGGAAAAGCGTTAGGAAAAGTAGATACGTTGGAGACGTATCACAGCCCTCCACGGGGTCGTCCCGTTCATCCAGCCCTCCACGGGGTCTTGTTCATCCACCCCCCAACCAGCTCGATCGGGGTCCTCTTCATCCAGCGGCAACGACCTCTACTACCACGGGGTCCTCTTCATCCAACCCCCCATCGGGAACTGTTCATCCACCCCCACCCCCAAAAAACACTCACTGTTCATCAAGGGAAGGAGGCAACAGGGTTCGATCGGCTTCAGTTAGCAGCAGTAGCGAAGGAATCGCTCGATCAGGTTCAGTTAACAGCCAGATCGATTGATCGCTCGGGTTCAGTAACGCGTAGCCTGCAATGCAATCGCTCGGGTTCAGTAGGCGAACGCCTCGCTCGGGTTCAGTTAGAGCCCAACGCCTCACACCCACGTGCGTACGCGTACAAGAGAAACACGCATTGCTCGGCCCCCGACCACCCACCGTAACCGGGAACTCCCCGATACTTCCCTCGCCCTCGCTTCTATCACAGTTTTTTCTGTCATGGACGACCCAAAGAATGTCATGCAGCTGCGTCTCCTGCCCACCCAGGACGAAAAGCCCATTTTCTGTCATGATTTTTTGTCATAGAAGTAGGATCCCACCACATCTATGATGATACCGGGTTTTGTCACAATTATCGTCATAGAAGTGTCATAAGCATGACAGAAAAAAATCGTTTGGCCCAAAATGTCACGGATGTGTCTTTTTTTGTAGTGGATAGTGAGACGAACCCATTGTTTGTCCCTCTAACATATATTCCAGAGAAGATGGCAACACATCTTGAGGGTAGTGATACAACCCCAAAGTCATGTCTTGATGTAGTGTCGAACTTCCTCGGTGACACAAGCTCGATGAAGTCGCCGCCTGAATCTGTTCGACTTCTTCAGTCTGAAATTCAAGCAGAAAGACATGCTTCCGCTCAAATCCGATTGGAACTCCAATGTCTATGCAAGATTAACCATAAGTACAGGACATCTATTGATGCTATGCAGCTTGAGTTGGTGGATATAAGCGTCAAACAAGCGCAGTCTCATCAGGTTGCTAAGCTGCTTGTGTTGCAGCTCCTAGGCCGGGCTAACCTTTCTTGAACTGTGTTGAAGTGCTATCGGTTCTATCTATTATTTTGTCATCATGTTTACTTCCATTGGTGGTGACCAACCCAGTTTATGGAATCTGCAGTATGGTTGCCCTTTATTATCACTGGCGGCAAACTTTGATGCCCAAGGGGTGTAATATGCTGTGATTTCTTTGTTGTATAGTCTAGGTTTATTCTTCGTCACGATGCTGTAATTTATTTGCTGTTTATGCTCTCATCGCTCTGAGAAAAGGTCGTAATCTTCTATCGAAGCGCAATGAGCCAATAGGTTAGGTTTATATAAAAATAATTTCGGTACTAAAACTAGCCGGCCGCCAAACACTATTACCAGCCGAACCATGGGCCTACAATCATCTTGGGCCATTAGTTAGATCTAGACTTACTCTGGCCCACTATTAGTTTCGGGCCTTTACAAGGTCGACTAAACCGCTTGCCTTAATTGGGCCAGAAAATTAAATAGGCTTTTAACAGGCTGAGATCTAGATTGAGCCTTAATTGTGACAAACAAATATGGTCCGACAATAGGCTATAATATACATCGGCCCATTATTGGCCCATTTGTATGACGGGCCATTAACAAGCTGAAATGTTTTTGGGCCTTGGCTGACCCAATTACATGACGGGCAGGAAGCATGCTGGATGTATAATGGGCCAAAATTAGGCCCAACACTATCAAGGGCCTTTAACGGGCCGGTAGGCAATTTGGGCTAGAAAACATCCACGAATACTACGGGTCGTTAAGAGGCCGAAAGTAACTAACCAGAATTAGGCCTAGGTGCAACTCGGGCCCTTAAATGGCCGAAAGTGAAACCGGGCCGAAAGAGGCCCATATGTAGACAGGGTCGCTGATAGGCCGAAACTAATATCGGGTTGAACTGTTAAACGGGCCATTAAGAGGCCGAAGAGCAAATGAGGCCCCCAATGGGTCCGATGGCACAATAGCTGTTAAAGGGTCGTATCTGTTATGGGCCATAATTTGGCGCAAGATATGAAAGTCAGTTAACGGGCCGGATCTGATATGGACCCTAATTTGGCCCAAACTATTGCAGGCTGTTAATGGGCTGGATCTGATATGGGCCGTAAACTGGCCCAGAATTTGCAGTCCTTTAACGGATCATATCTGATGTGGGCCATAATTTGGTCCAGAAAATGTTAGGTTGTTAATGGGCTCGCCCATTAGATCTGATGAAATCTTGTGGGCCTATTCTTGGGTCAGCTTTTAAACTTATATGGGCCTCTATTGGACCATCCCATGTGTCAATGTTTCATTGGCGACTCTTGTCCAATGGACAGTTGACATCTGTACTAACACTGAGCTGACACGTGGATCGTCGGTGAATGGGAATTTTACACGTGGAAACTTGCCATTGGTCCAGACTGTTAACGGGTTATCAGATCCAAACTGGAACACGATAGCTTAACGGTGACCCGTTATGGTGGATGCCACGTGTCGGTTACCCTTGACGAAAGCACTTCTATGACGCGCGATTTATCGTCATGAAAGTGGACACTTCTATGATGATAATTTTGGTAATGTCATGGAACACTTGTACGACAGCACAAGTATAACTATCTTGATTCTGTCATAAAATCGTCATGGATGTACATGCATGACAGAAAACATGACCTACTATGACAAACATGTATCATCACAGAAGTGTATTTTTTTGTAGTGGTGTGAGTTTATTCAAATCAAGTCTTTGTATAAAGAGAAAGACATAACACTAACACCAGCTCCTAAATCACACAAAGCGATTTTGACATAATTTCTTTTGATGGAGCAAGGTATAGTTGGTATTCCTGGATCTTCAAGTTTTTAAGGTACTTCATCTTTAAAAGAATAATTAGCAAGCATGGTGGAGATTTCAGCTTCAGGTATCTTTCTTTTATTAGTGACAATTTCTTTCATGTATTTAGCATAGGGGCCATCTTTAAAATATCAGTTAAGCGGGTACGCAAAAACACTACCCTAAGCATTCCAGCAAAGCATTCAAATTCTTCATCATCTTTTTTCTTAGTTGGTTTAGGTGGAAAGGGCATGGGTTTTTGAACCCATGGTTCTCTTTCTTTACCGTGTTTTCTAGCAACGAAGTCTCTCTTATCAAATCTTTTATTTTTAGGTTGTGGGTTATCAAGATCAACAACATAATCTATCTTGACATCATTACCTGGTTCTTTATCATTGTGTGGTTGGGTGTCTTCATGAACATCATCATTATCTTTTTCATTATCACTAGGTGAATGTTCATTACCAGATTGAGTTTCAGCATCTGAGATAGAGACATCATTGTTATCTTCAGAAGGTTCTTCTATTTCATTGAAGTAATCTTGTTTTCTAATGTAATTATCAAATTCATAAAGGCATTTGCTAGGATGTTTATTGTAAGGGATGTCACCTTCATCAAACTTTAATAAAGAATTTACCTCTACCACCTGTGGAGGTGGCATGTCAAGTTCGTGTATTTCTTCAATAGGAGGTAATTTTTTACACCTTCAGCTTTAATACCTTTTTCCTTCATACATTTCTTTGCCTCTTGCATATCTTTAGGACTGAGAAAATAAGATACCCCTCTTCTTCGGAGTGGGTTTAGGCGGTGGTTCAGGAAGAGTCCAATCATCATAATTCTTCAATATATTATTCAATAATTCCTCAGCTTGGTCAACAGTTTGTTCACTGAAAAACATAACCAACACAACTATCTAGGAAGTCCCTAGAAGCAGCGGTTAGTCCATTATAGAAGATATCAAGTATTTTATTTTTCTTAAGAGGATGTTCAGGAAAAGCATTAAGCAATTGGAGAAGCCTCCCCCAAGCTTGTGGGAGACTCTCTTCTTCAATTTGCACAAAGTTAAATATTTCCTGTAAGGCAGCTTGTTTCTTATGAGCAGGAAAATATTTTTTAGAGAAGTAGTATATCATATCATGGGAACTACGCACACAACCAGGATCAAGAGTATTGTACCATATCTTAGCATCACCCTTTTAGGAGAATGGAAATAACTTGAGGATATAGTAATAGCGAATTTTCTCATCATGAGCAAAAAGGGTGGCTATATCATTCAATTTAGTAAGATGTGCCACAACAGTTTCAGTTTCATAGCCATGGAAAGGATCAGATTCAACCAAAGCAATTAACTCTAGGTCCACAGAGAATTCTTAATCCTTATCGGTAACAAAGATAGGTGAAGTAGCAAACTTAGGATCACATTTCATTCTAGCATTCAAAGATTTTTCTTCCAGTTTGCATAATAATTTCTTAAGATCATCTCTATCATTGCAAGCAAGAAAGTCTCTAGATATCTCCTCATCCATAACATAACCCTCGGGTATCTTAGGCATTTTAAATCTAGGAGAGCTAGGTCTAATAGGGGTTTCAAGATTTTTAGTTTCAAGAACTTCATCGGTTACAGTAATTTCATCATTTTCAGCATTCTCAATATCTTTAGCTCTAGCAAGTTGTTCATCAAGAAATTCACCTAGTGGCACATTATGATCAGGCAAGGTACCAGCATCATTCATAGCAGAAGTAGCATCATCAATAACTTGTGACATATCAGGATTAATAGCATGTGGTGGTGTTGCAAGTTTACTCATAACAAAAGGCGAATCAAGTACAGAGCTAGATGGCAGTTCCTTACCTCTCCTCGTCTTAGAGGGGAAAATCTTGGTTCTTGTATCTTTCAGATTCTTCATAGTGAAAATAATCCCAAGTGACTCAACAAATATAGCTATGCTCCCAGCAACGGCGCCAAAAAAGGTCTTGATAACACACAAGTATAGGAGGTCGCAACAGTTTTCGAGGGGGGAGTATTCAACCCAACTTTATAGATTCAACACAAGGGGAGTCAAAGAATATTTGTAAGTATTAGCCGTTGAGTTGTCAATTTAACCACACCTGGAAATTAAATATCTGCAGCAAGGTGATCAGTAGCACAGTAGTATGATAGTTTGATAGCAGCGGTAACAGTAACGATGGTAACGGTAATAGTAGTAATGGTTTTGTAGCAGTTGTAGTAGTAGCAATAGCAATAGTAACTTAGCAAGAGCAATATGTGGAAAACTCGCAGGCATTGGATCAGTGCATTCTTTGGATGATATTCATCATATAACAGTCATAACCTAGGGCGTCACAGAACTAGCTCCAGTTCATAAATATAATGTAGGCATGCATTCCGTAAATAGTCATACGTGCTTATGGAAAAGAACTTGCATGACATCTTTTGTCCAACCCTCCTGTGGCAGCGGGGTCCATAATGAAACTAAGGGATATTAAGGCCTCCTTTTAATAGAGAACCAGAACAAAGCATTAACACATAGTGAATACATGAACTCCTCAAACTACGGTCATCACCGGAAAGTATCCCAATTATTGTCACACTGGGGTTTACGGATCATAACACGTAATAGGTGCAAATAACTTGCACGATCGGATCTAGAACATAGATATAATGGTGAAAACATAAACAGTTCAGATCTAAAATCATGGCACCCGGGACCTAGTGACAAGCATTAAGCATAGCAAAGTCATAGAAACATCAATCTCAAAACATAGTGGATACTAGGGATCAAGCCCTAACAAAACTAACTCGATTACATGATGAATCTCATCCAACTCCTCACCGACCAGCGAGCCTACGAAGGAATTACTCACTCCCGGTGGGGAGCATCATGGAATTGGTGATGGAGAGTGGTTGGTGATGATGAAGATCGAAGATCCCCCCTCTCCGGAGCCCCGAACGGGCTCCAGATCTGACCTCCCGATGAAGAATAGGAGGTGGTGGCGGCTCCGTATCGTGAAACGTCATGAAGCTCCTATTTTTTTCTCCAAGAATAGGATTTTATAGCGTCGAAGTTTGGGTCAGCGGAGCCCCGAGGGCCCCACAACCCACCAGGGCGCCAGAGGGGGTGGGCGCGCCCTGGTGTCTTGTGTCCACCTGCCCCCCTCCAGTGGGTCTTGGCTCCATAATTTATTATATATTCTGAAACAATTCTCCAAAAAGTTTCGTCAAATTTTGAGAACTTCTATTTCTGCACAAAAAACAACGCCATGGTAGTTCTGCTGAAAACAACGTCAGTCCAGGTTAGTTTCATTCAAATCATGCAAATTAGAGTCCAAAACAAGAGCAAATGCGTTAGAAAAAGTAGATATGACGGAGACGTATCGGCATCTAGGGCGACCGAGTGCGGTATTGTAGCGGTGTCATGGGGAGGAGCGCCCATAGTCAAGCCCCGTGTCGTGGAATTGTCATGGCAGATGTCCTTAGTGTGAGGACTTAGTCGCGAGGCCAACGCATCTATGTGGTAGCTTGAGAGGGGTTGATCGGGACGAGAGATGCGAGGCGGATCATCACACAAGACGAGGATTTAGACAGCTTCGGGCCCCGGGAAACATCATTCGGAATAGCCCTACATGTTGTTTATGGCTAGGTCTCATTATGCTCATGAGGGAGTCACCGCATAAGCCGGCTCCCCCTTTGTGTCTAGCCCTAGATACTGTTTCTTGTTGCTTGTCCCTCTTTGGGGAGCCCTGCCCCTCCTTATATATGTTGAAGGGGCGGGTTACATGTGGAGTCCTATTAGGATTAGGATTACTCTATTACAAGTGGAGTTCTAGTATTGCTTCCTTTGTAGGAGAATATTCCTTGTGCTTTCCTCATAAATTGTCCCACCATTAACATGAGCCGGCCTTCTGGGCCTTAGGCCTTGTCATCCATCTGACCCGCCCGCCGGGTTACTATGAGCCGCCAAGATCGGGCGGGTTACCTGTGAATCACCAAGCTCCGGGTGGGTCATACATCTGGCGGTTTACACTGCAGGGTAAATCCCCGACATTAGCCCCCGGTTTAATTTGGATTTTTATCCATGTTAAACTGATCTGCAACATAAACACAAGAGCAAATTTGATAGGTTGTACTCCGGGTTAAATATTCTTGTAAGCCGGCACCTGATCATCCTTAAGTCCTTGACATTTCCTCCTGGATATGTATCCATGATCTCATAGCAAATCTCCTTAGCAGATATGTCCCAATTTTACCAATGCAAAAAATCCAGATACTTCCTTTGAGAAATCTGGGTCAACAGGCCAGCTTCAGAGTCAATTTGCTGACATTGGTCTCTTGTTGAGAAATATTATAAGAAATAATCCATTTGAGTTGGTTTCCAAAGCTCCGGCTTAATAAACGTATTGGACTCAAGATTCATCTGGTGATCCGCCGGTTTAAAGATGTAGAGGCTGGCTAGTTATAACTGCCAAAATTGTTGGATTGTAAATATTGATAGTACCGGGTCATAACTGTTGCCGACGCCGGGTCATAATTATTGGTGACACCGGATCATGATTGTTGCAAACACCGGGTCAATTTGACCTACTCAAAACTGAGAATTTGAAGATTTTCCCCCCTTATATGCATATCACCTGTAGCCCCCAAGTGTCGGGTTGTCATGCTTGCAGCAACCTGGGACTTGTAATTGCCTTATACTCATGAAAACTTCAACCAGTGTAGCCCCCAAGGGCCGGGTCTTTATGCAATAATGAGCAAGGACTTTGTAGATATAACCATGTAAACTTGAACAACAACGTGTAGGCCCCAAGGGCCGGCTTAGTAAGATAATACTGAGCTGGGACTTTGTATATGATTCATTGATAATAACATCATATGATGTAATCTCCACCATGGGGCTTGAACCCACGTCCACAAGGTTAAGAGCTTTGTACTCTACCAACTGAGTAGTGGATCTTTCAATATAATGGAATAAAACTTGTGTACCTTGAACTTTTGATAGGAGCAATTGGTAGCCCCCAAGGGCCGGCTCATTACAATGTGATGAGTCGGGTCTTCAATAAGATGAGCAAAAAATGACTTTGCATTAGCCCCCATGTGCCATGGTGCATGCTGGCAGTGACATGGGACTTGCATATTTGATGTAATCTCAATTTGAATAATGTAGCCCCCAAGTGTCGGGTCGAAAGCCTGCAGCGACTCGGGACTATTCCTTCCATTGTAGAATAAATCATATCTATTGATAAAATATAGCCATTGCACCAAAGTGACTTTGAATACCTCATCTGTTGATAAGTAAATCCGGAGTTTAAATATCCGGCGGCTCTTGGTCGATGGCGATTTAATACGCCTCCATTGTAAGCCGGAATTTTTATAACCCGGTGGCTTATAGCCTTTGAGAAAATCAAGAATTGATAACCCTTTTGAGACACCAATTTCAATCTTTGATGATGGGCTTGAACTTAATCATTTATGTAAGTCATAGCTCTGTAAATCCCTCTGTTGGAAAAGGCAGTGCCTAGGAGGCGCTTAGGCACGCCTAGGCGCTAGGCGATGGGCAAACGCCTCGCCTAGGGCATAAATAGAAGTCTAGGCAGGGCAAGCAAGGAATTGTCTACCCAAGTGAAGAATCATGCTATATTGCACTAGTATACCGAACAAACCATATTCCAATGGGAGTGGCTGGAAATTAACTTATTTATTTGCCCTAAATTAATATCTACACACATATAATACTCGCAAATACATCCTGATAGTAAAACTATATTACCGCCTAGGCCGCGCCTAGTGCGCTTAAGCACCGCCTAGGCACTAGGCGATGGCCAACCGCCTCGCTTACGCCTACCGCTTTTTCCAACCTTGGTAAATCCTGCACGGAGTTTAAACAACATATGCCCTGGCGACTTAATGTCAAAAGCCAGGGCGGGTAAGCACCCAAATGTAGTCTTATCCTGCACACAAGTAGATCACAAGATCCCTATGATCATTTGAATGATACCGCCGGTTTATGTGACCCGGACGGTGAGGGTGAGAACCCAATTCTGTAAAAGCCGACACATATGATATTTGTGACAACTCAAATACTTGTGATTACAAAAAACTGTATAAGAAATAGATAAAACTTTTGAGGCTTCTGATTCGAATACGATCAGTAAACCGTTCCAAGGGGTTTAAGCTAAGATTCGAATACGATCATATAGCCCCAGTGGCGTTGGCGTTGCCGATCAAAGTGGGTATCGACAGCTATGTTCTCTTTGGTTCGAATACGACCTATGTTTGAACAGGAAGCCCCCAAATGACCTTAAGAGTTGTTTAGCGACGCTGATTCGAATACGATCCACGTCGATTCCCAAAGGGGTTGAGCTATGATTCGGATACAATCAAGAAGCCCCCAAGTAGGTTCAGCAGTTTGCCAATCAAAAGGGTATCGACAGCTATGTTCTCTTTGGTTCGAATACGACCTATGTTTGAATAGGAAGCCCCCAAATGACCATAGAAGCAGGGTACTTGCGTTTGAGTTGTGCAAGAGACTCTCTTTGGTCCCTTTAATTTTATTTGAGAACTCGAATTTTGCGAGAGATAAATTTTTGAACCGGAAATTTTTAAACCGGATATTGAGAGTTTCAAAGCTTTGTAAGAGAAAATTTTAACTTGAACCGGATTTTAATCCGGAATTCTTCTTTTTAAGCCGGACAGTCTTTAAATTTTCATCGATAGAGCAATAATCTCCGGGACCAGGTTATTTTTCCCTCCAATGACCCGGATTTTTTGAATGCATTTAAACCGGCCAATTCTGCCAAGTCATACCATTGTAGCCCCTAAGTCTCAAGACGACTCGAGGTGTTGATTTGAGATTCTCCATATTTGACCATAGCAGAAGGTGTATATCATTGGTGTTGATAGCGCGATGTGAACCCACAGAAGGTTGAGGTGACTGCGGCGGGTTTATAAATGATCCCGTATGAGCCGTGTCAACAACTCGACCAATGGTTCCTTCCAACTGGCTGTTTGAAGTTTAACCAAATTGTAGTGGCGGCGACTTGTGCACCTGCCCATTGAGCCATCCAGTGCAGACTGCGGCTGATAATACATGATAATTTGCCTCCAATTTGTTGGAAGAAAACCGGGCTTCCCAAGCAGTGACTTGCTCATACTCAATAAACAGCTCATGCAGACATGTGCGGCCCAGTGTGTTGATGTAGACCAGGCCGCGAGAGACAGATAGCAAAGACGACCGCAACATCAGAGGCGATATAGATAAATGAGTCGGCCACGGCGTTGTAAGCCGGTGCAGACGGGTGAGTCGGCCTTGGCGTGGTAAGCCGGTGCGGACGAGAGAATCGGCTGCGGCGTTGTAAGCCAGTGTGTACGAGAGGGTCGGCCGCGGTGTTGATGTAGCGGGGGTGACATCTTGCGCAGGATGAGCGCTAGTGCAAAAACAATGCTGGCGCATGCCCCTTCACAACACCCTTGCAATGAATAATGGTCCTGCGAAAAAATATCATAGACCAGAGTAATTGTTTCTCAAACAATGTAATATATGCTGATAAAAAATATAGAAGGGATAGCACCTGGTGATTTGTTGGATGAGCACAGACGCTGATAACAAAAAGATTGATGAAATACCACTCCGCAAATGTCATAGTACTTGTAGTACTGTACCAAGTCTCCACATTTGGGTAGTTGTCCACCAATAATTAATCAAACCAGCCTTAACGTGATTGATCCAGTAATACTTTGCTTCTTGCTTTGACTGACTTTGACTGCCATTGACCTGCTGCAATTTTAATAGTAGCACTTGCCCACTGTGACTCCTGCCCAGGGCCAGGGATCAACCATGACGACCGGGTGCAGGGCGCCGGCAACAGTAGCCAGGTAATAGCCACTAGACTACACCACCGCTGCTCCTTATCTCCCAACCTTGTCTCCCTGACTCTAGTATATATGCGAGAAGGGTCCAACCAGTTCAATTTCAGAGTTTGGATGTGAACGATAGCCGCTCAAAGGCAGCAAAAGTGAACCGCCGCGGCGTGTTGCCAAGGCCGCGGAGTGGAGGTGCGGCACCTCGCGGAGACTGCAGTAAAGGCAGTCGTGGCTTGACGACGAAGCGATGAGGTGCGGACGCACCGGTGGCTCATGACAGAAGTAGTGGCGGCTCAAAGCAGCAGCTTGGAGGCGGTATATATCAAAGGCGGCCCGCAGCGGCTCCCATCATCGCGTGAGGTGGTGGCGGCTCAAGGCATAGCGCGGCGCGCGACGGCAACAACTCCAGAAAACGAGGCTTCGTCGGCGGAGGCCGCGGCCGGCTTGCAACAGAGGCTTGGGGCGACTCGGAGTGAAGACGACCGGCAAGGGCGGGCTGCAGCAGAATGGCACAGCGGCGGCTCACGGTCCGGCCGGCTCGGGGCTGCGGAACGCGGCAGTTCATCGACGGAGGGGCTACTCCGAGGTGGCCGACCGTCGGAGGCGATTCAACGCAGAGACGAGGCCACGGCAGCGATGCAAGGGTGTGGCGGTTTAGCGCAGAGGTATAGTCAGCCCATGGCAAGGGTTACGCCGGCCACTTGATGTGGCAACAACTTGTTGGAGTAGTGGCTCAAGGGTATGGCAACGGCGGCTCGGGGGCGCTCTTGGCGGCTCAAAAACGAAGGCCAGGCCGGCAAAAGACTGGCGACTCGGGGGTCGGCTAACCCATGGCGTGTCTCATAGCCGTGGATGAGGCGGAAGTAGGGACGTTGGCCGTCTTGAGGCGCGGCGGCACAGGGGAGGTCGTGTGGGCCTGAGGGCAGCTCAGAGCAAGGCCAAGCATTCGTCGCTCGAAACGGCGCGAGGCGAGCCCCATGGTGCAGAGGTACGGTGATTCCAGCAAGGCCTGAGTCCGCGCCCAGATCCCCTCCGGGTTGTTGTTGGTTTGATGAATCCAAGTCCGTGTTCTCCAGGTCGTGGCCCCCTACTGGCTGATTTGCTGGCTTCACGTGCATGTACGTGGTAGTGCTAGTTGACCTCCAGATCAATTAGACATCGGTCTTTGTGCAAATACTAGTGGTGCACTGGTGCTTGGGATTTTACGTGGAGTTTGACTCTGATGCGTAAGTATGCAGCAGAATTGTCTCATGACTTGATGTATTGAAAGTAGCAGTTTTCTCGATCCCCACGTCAACCGCAGCAGAGATCTGTTTCTCGAGGAAACTTGCGTTTGGACCGATTCCGTGGCGTGCAGCACACCGCCCAAACAAAGGAAATCCTCTGAACTCCTGTCGGACTCGGCGACTTGTGGCGATGCAAAAAGCAAAAAGCTAATCTTCCATTGGTTTTGACGGATCACTAAAGACGGGCACGGTAGACTGACCGCAAAACCCTAATTCTTCTCTGACATTAATCTCATTGGTTGTAAAAATCCTCATCCGGAAAATTGCAAACTCCTCAATCTCTGGGGAGAGCCCTCCAAAAACTCAACACCACCATGCGCTCGCCCCACGGTGGGCGCCAACTGTCATGGAATTGTCACGGCAGATGTCCTTAGTGTGAGGACTTAGTCATGAGGCCAACGCATTTATGTGGTAGCTTGAGAGGGGTTGATCGGGACGAGAGACGTGAGGCGGATCATCACACAAGACGAGGATTTAGACAGCTTCGGGCCCCGGGAAACATCATCCGGAATAGCCCTACATGTTGTTTGTGGCTAGGTCTCATTATGCTCATGAGGGAGTCACCGCATAAGCCGGCTCCCCCTTTGTGTCTAGCCCTAGATACTGTTTCTTGTTGCTTGTCCCTCTTTGGGGAGCCCTGCCCCTCCTTATATATGTTGAAGGGGCGGGTTACATGTGGAGTCCTATTAGGATTAGGATTACTCTATTACAAGTGGAGTCCTAGTCTTGCTTCCTTTGTAGGAGAATATTCCTTGTGCTTTCCTCATAAACCGGCCCACCATTAACATGAGCCGGCCTTCTGGGCCTTGGGCCTTGTCATCCATCTGACCCGCCCGCCGGGTTACTATGAGCCGCCAAGATCAGGCGGGTTACCTGTGAATCGCCAAGCTCCGGGCGGGTCATACATCTGGCGGTTTACACTGCGGGGTATATCCCCGACACCCAGGGATGTAGCCATATCGGTGAACCTCGTTAACAAATCTCGGTGTCATGCTCGTGTGATTGCTTAGTCCTCGGATGATCGACAGTGTCCTCAGATTTACTCTAATAGCGACAGGAGCACTGATCGTCGCTGCGCACTCCCAACAAACTAATTGGTTAGGATATGTGATCTGAGCAGGCCGCTGGCCTTTTCGCACTGACCACCATGCAGGAATAAGTATGGGCACTCAGCGGCATACGATTCTTCCTAAAGCTCTCAGACGTCAACCGTTGAGCGGCACGCACCGGGTTGGACTAGGTACGCCCACTTGTGTATACAGGGGGCTAGGTCTGCTCCCGGCCGTCCTCGCAATGCGCAGGAGTGCAAAGGGCGATGGGCCCAAGACCTTTGAGCGCTTAGGATGTAGACTGGCGTTCTGACCTCTCTACTGAGCCTAGGTAGGACTACGACATGTCGATCAGTCGAGCCCGGGCATAACCCAAAAATGTGTGTCCGACCGGAGTTAATCGAGCGTGTTGGGTAAGTTAGTGCACCCCTGTAGGGAAGTATATCTATTCGAATAGTCGTGTCCACGGTAATGGGATGCTCGGAGAGGATCCCGATCTACTACAACTAGAACTGGATACTTGTGTTACATAATAAATTGATAGCTCCGGGATCGCTTTCTCGCGGGGGGTCGAGGAAGGATCTCCGGGCATGGCTACTATTATACTTGTTGCTATTACTTTACATGCTAATCTACACTCTTCTAATGCTGCAAAATGCTAGTCTTCGATAGGCTAGACCTTCCTCTCTATCCTGGCATTTCTGATGTATAGCCCACAGATATGGCCCCTTCCTTTGGTACCGATGCATACTTAGCATAGATCTGATGTAAGTCTTGTCAGTACTTTGGATGAGTACTCACGGTTGCTTTGCTACCTTTTCCCCATACATGACTACTGCGATCAGATGACAACGCCCCGGAGCAAGCTGACCCCATCGACGACTACTACTACCCCGTCGGAGCTTAATACTACGTGGAGACCGACGACCAGGAGTAGTTTCAGAGGCTCCCATGTAGGAGGCCTATTTCTTTTCGATCTAGTGGCATTGTTTTGCTTAGCCTTCTTAAGGCAAACTTGTTTATTCCTTATGTCTGTACTTAAATGATGTTGCTTCCGCTAACGCTTGTACCCGAGCTTATGTATTCGAGCCCTCGAGGCCCTTGGCTTGTAATATAAAGCTTGTATTATTTTATTTTGTGTCTAGGGTTGTGTTGTGATATCTTCTCATGAGTCCCTGGGCTTGATCGTGCACATTTGCGTGTATGATTAGTGCACGATTGAATCGGGGGCGTCACACCTATCACCGACGGTTTCTGGGTCATGTGGGAAGACTCCCGCTATCGCACACACATGCAAGCCAACGGTTTAAAACTCAGTCGCGGAAAGGGGTTAAAAACCATTTTTATAGCAGCTCGTTGTACTAGTGAGAGAGTCTCCTATGTTGTCACTTTCATATGCCAGTGGGGAATTTCGCTATAGAACTTGGCTTGTATATTTCGATGACGGGCTTCCTCAAATGCCCAAGGTCTTCATGAGCAAGCAAGTTGGATGCACACCCACTTAGTTTCGATTGAGCTTTCATACACTTATAGCGCTGAGTGCATCTGTTGCATGGCAATCCCTACTCCTCACATTGATATCGATTGATGGACATCTCCATAGTCCGTTGATCCGTCGATTTGATGCGAGACTTTCTTCATTTTTGACTTCCCTTATTGATCTCTTCCACCACATTCTATTCCACCTACAGTGTTATATCCATGGCTCACACTCATGTATTGTGTGAAGTTGAAAATGCTGAAGCGCGTTAAAAAGTATGATCCAATTGCTTGGATTGTCATCGGGTTGGTTCATGATTAATATCTTGATGCTAGGAAGACTAAGCATGATGGGCTATATGATTTTGTAGGGATAGTGTTCTTTAGCATTCTTTATTTTGAAGGGCATGATTGTTTGTTGGTATGCGTGAGTATTGATATTTTTATGTCAAATAATAGACTATTGCCTTGAATCACTTGTATCTTAATATTCATACCGTAAAATGGATTACATGATAAACATGTTAGGTAGTATTCAACATCAAAATTCTGTTTTTATCATTTACCTACTCGAGGACGAGAAGGAATTAAGCTTGGGGATGCTGATACGCCTCCAATGTATCTATAATTTTTTGATTGTTTTATGCTATTATATTATCAATCTTGGATGCTTCATATGCAATAATATGTTATTTTAGGGACTAACCTATTAACTCAGTGCCCAGTGCTAGTTCCTGTTGTTTGCTTGTTTTTGGCTTTTCAGAAAATCAATATCAAATGAAGTCCAAATGAAAAAAAATCTTTGGATTAATTTTTTCTGGACTAGAAGGGACCGTAGAAGCTTCAGGAGGAGACCAGACGAGATACGAGAGAGCCACAAGCTCGAGGGGTGCGCCCCTTGAGCTTGTGGGCCCCCCGCAGCTCTGTTTGACCTAATACCAAGCCTATAAATTCCCATATATTCGTAGACCAACAGAGAGTAGCCCCAGATAAGTTTTGTGACACCCCAAAATTTTTAACCTTGTTTTATTAACTAAAATTTTGCCAAGAAATTTAAACCTTTATTCTCTGGATTTTCTTTTGATTTCAGAGCCATTCTTTTCCTTATTATTATAGAGTTTTTACCTGAAGTGAAAAAACTTTCCAAATATATTATTAGACTGGTCTACCCTTTCAAGAAAAACATTTCTATTATCAGTGGAATTTATTTGCATAATTATTTTTCTCTGAGATTTATTCCTTAAAATGATTTTTCCATTGGTTTTGGAGCTCTTTTTGAACTACAACCATTTGATAAATTTATTTAAAATTTTCACCAAAATTTGGAGGTGTCATGTGATGTTTTTAAATCACTTTTATGGAAAATTATATTTAATTCATTTAATATTTTGAGCTCTACACCAAGTTTTCAATTCTGGTCCAGTGGGCAATTTTGCACTGCAACCCCTTTAAATATTTCTTTAATACCTCCACCAAAATTATGGGATGTTCATAGGAGTATATTATTCACCCTTTTGCAAAAACCCAGTGGGGTTCTTTGAAAAATTTGAGTAAAACAACCTCTTTCTCATTCTGGCCCAGTTGGGTGTTTTCTACTGCATCCCTAATTAATTTTGCCCTAGTGACCATGAGCTTCCTCCTGGTTGTAGTACTCCATACCAAACCCTTAAGTCCAGGAGGTTGGACTCATTGGAGCATTTTTGGTTCATGAAACAATGCCTTTTTCCTTTTGCCCAGAACTGAAGTTTGGCAAAACTTACACTAACAAGTTTGAGCTTTTGGCAAACTATCCTCACCACCCTCTGTATCATCTAAAGAGACTTTGATCTGGAGATTTGGGCCACCCCAAGAGTTGCCTAGATGCCATTGGCATTCTGGCAAACACCTTGAGTGCATGGACAACTTTGACATGATATTTGTCATTGCACTGTGACCTTGCACCTCTGGGAAAACTAGCATGTCTACTAAGCTCCTAGCTAATCCTAACCCAGGCCTGCTAACCCCCAGCCTCTCCTATGCCCTCTAGCACACGCTGGCATTTCAGCAAACACATAGCGAGCGTGCACTGGACGCGCCCAGAGCGTGCGTTTTGCACGCGCGTGTGCCCGAGCCGCCACGTCGTGCCCCTGGCCCTTGCTCGCCCGCAGAGCTGTGCCCGACCTCATCTGCTCGCAAGAACCATCCAAGCTCCCCCTGGCGCCCTACAGCATCGCCGTCAGGTCGGCCACGGCGGCTAGCAGCCGGCCACAGTGCGCCTCTGCCCCGGACGACGCCGCCCGAGCCGCCCCGACTCGCCAGCTGCCCCTGGAGCAGCTTGACCTCATCCGCAAGCCGTCTGCTAGCGCTCGTCGCCGCCACGTCCCTTTGCTACTACAGAAAGGCGGTCGCCGGCGATCTTATCGATGGCCACCGTCGGGATCGACCACGATCGCCTATTTAAGGACCCCCGAGCTCGTCCATGCCTCAAGAAACCTCTCTCACTCCCTCACTGATCCTCCCGTAGTAGTAGAAAGGCCAGAGAGGTCGTCTTCCTCATCTCCGGCAACCCCAGCCGCCGCCACTGTCCTGACCATTCTGGCGCCACCAGAGCCTCCCCCTCTCCACTCTCTTCACCAGAAGCCCTCTCTTCCTCCCGTGAACCCATCCCCCTGCTCGATTTTGATCGGGAGCCACCAGAGACAAAAACCCACTCTGCTCGACGGACACCGTCCGCTGCGGAGCTCGCCGACGACGACTCCGGCCACCCCAGACACCTTAGCGACCACCGAAAGGACCGCCTCGACCCCTTGAGCCCGCGGATGGCCTTGGTTTCTCGAACGGTGCCGCCGTTCGCCGGCGAGCATCGCCGGAGTCCCGCCTCCGCTCGGGCAGAGGAAGAGGAGGGAGAGGCGACTGGTCAAACCTGACCAGTGGGCCCCCTGGACCCTCTGTCAGTGACCCAGCCCCGCCTCCACGTGTTTTAAGTGGAAGCGCAAACCCCCCTAGTACGTCTCCCCGGCTTCGAAAGCGTATTCCCTTCTGAAATGTTTTCTTTTCTGTTTTATTTTTAAAAACAGATTTTGACCAAAACTTTGACTGGCTATAACTTTTTAAATATAAATCCAAATGACTTGATTCTTTTTCTGTTGTTTCCCAAATATTGTCTAGTTTATTTTCATATTTATTTCAAAATTTTCCAAACAACTTTTTTGTACTTTTTTTAAGTATGTGTTATTTGAATATTTTCAAAAATAGGAATTTGAAGAAGGAGAAAACTTTCAAAAGTTTTGGAATGCACCCTCCCTCTCCACACCTTGAAGGCAAGCATTCTGAACCCTGGCATATTATTTTGTGGGTTGTTGATACGGTTATAACCCCACCTCGACATGAAGCATTAGTTATTTTTATGTGACGATATGATCATACGCTTTGATTGCATAATGGAAATTCTTGCTGTTGGAAATGGATATACTTGTGATAGCAATCACCCTCATATGCCTCTCATGCCTACCGGGAAGGATCCGGCAAAGTCTCTGTCTTGGGTAGACACGAGCTTGTCCCTCGTCGAGATGGTTATGACCGGTAGGGCAGGGGGAGGTATGATGAGTGGTGGTTGTGTCTGATGGATGTGAAATATAATTCTTATGCTAATCATGTAGGGAATACTTAAGCCTCCTAAGTCGGCCATAGATCGAGTCTTGTTCCAGCAACCCCCATACTTGTTTCGTGCTGCCACTTGTCCCTGCCGTAGGTAGGGTACGGTTCAGTAATTATCTAAACTTGCCTACACGTCCGAGACAAGTAGACCGAAACGATTCTACTTCTACTATTATTACTCCACACATCGACCGCTATCCAGCATGCATCTAGAGTATTAAGTTCAAGAGAACAGAGTAATGCTTTAAGCAAGATGACATGATGTAGAGGGATAAACTCATGCAATATGATATAAACCCCATCTTTTTATCCTCGATGGCAACAATACAATATGTATCGGTTCCCTTTCTGTCACTGGGATCGAACACCGCAAGATTGAACCCAAAGCTAAGCACTTCTCCCATTGCAAGAAAGATCAATCTAGTAGGCCAAACCAAACTAATAATTCGAAGAGACTTGCAAAGATAAACCAATCATACATAAAACAATTCAGAGGAGAATCAAATATTGTTCATAGATAATCTGGATCATAAACCCACAATTCATCGGATCTCGACAAACACACCGGAAAAGAAGATTACATCGAATAGATCTCCAAGAAAATCGAGGAGAACTTTGTATTGAGATCCAAAGAGAGAGAAGAAGCCATCTAGATAATAACTATAGACCCGTAGGTCTGAAATAAACTACTCACACATCACCAGAGAGGCCATGGAGTTGATGTAGAGGCCCTCCGTGATTGATGCCCCCTCCGGTGGAGCTCCGAAAAAGGCCCCAAGATGGGATCTCTTGGGTACAGAAGGTTGCGGAGGTGGAATTAGGTTTTCATGGTGCTCATGGATGTTTGGGGGGTACGTGGATATATATAGGAGGAAGAAGTACGTCGATGGAGCAATGGAGGACCCACGAGGGTGGAGGGCACCCCCCCCCCGCCTCGTGCCTTCATCCCTTGTTTCTTGGCGCACACCCCAAGTCTCCTGGATCATGTTCGTTGAGAAAATCATGTTCCAGAAGGTTTCATTCCGTTTGGACTCCATTTGATATTCCTTTTCTTCGAAACCCTAAAATAGGCAAAAAAAACAACAATTTGGGTTGGGCCTCCGATTAGTAGGTTAGTCCCAAAAATGGTATAAAAGTGTAAAATAAAGCCCATTAACATCCAAAATAGATAATATAATAGCATGGAGCAATCAAAAATTATAGATATGTTGGAGACGTATCAGTTGGCACACGTTTTCGTCTTGACTCTCCGGTAGAAACTTTGGGGCACTCTTTGAAGTTCTCTGTGTTGGTTGAATAGATGATTCTGAGATTGTGTGATGCATGTCGTATAATCAAACCCATGGATACTTGAGGTGACATTGGAGTATCTAGGTGACATTAGGGTTTTGGTTGATTTGTGTCTTAAGGTGTTATTTTATTATGAACTCTAGGGCTGTTTGTGACACTTATAGGAATAGCCCAACGGATTGATCGGAAAGAATAACTTTGAGGTGGTTTCATAACCTACAATAATCTCTTCATTTGTTCTCCACTATTAGTGACTTTGGAGTGACTCTTTGTTGCATGTTGAGGGATTGTTATGTGATCCAATTATGTTATCCTTGTTGAGAGAACTTGCATTAGTGAAAGTATGAACCCTAGGCCTTGTTTCGAAGCATTGCAATACCGTTTATGCTCACTTTTGCTACTAGTTACCTTGCTGTTTTTATATTTTCAGATTACAAACACCTATATCTACCATCCATATTGCACTTGTATCACCATCTCTTCGCCGAACTAGTGCACCTATACAATTTACCATTGTATTGGGTGTGTTGGGGACACAAGAGACTCTTTGTTATTTGGTTGCAGGGTTGTTTGAGAGAGATCATCTTCATCCTATGCCTCCCACAGATTGATAAACCTTATGTCATCCACTTGAGGGAAATTTGCTATTTTCCTACAAACCTCTCACTTGGAGGCCTAACAACGTCTACAAGAAGAAGGTTGTGTAGTAGACATCAAACATCTAGGAGATTAATAATGTTGTTAGTAGGTTTGGAAAGTTTGTGATGGATCGAGTTAGGAGTACCAGAGCCAACCAATTGATAAAAATCAAAGTGGAGGAATTAAGAGATATCCCGTCTAGTATTGTGTTTGGCAATGCTGACAATACTGACTCTCTGACAGTGCCTTATGGCCATTCTTCAGCACTAGGTTCTGGGGATGGAAGCACCAGATGAAGTTCCATTCCCACCTCATGGTAACCCTCATCCACCTCCACCACATGCCAACTTCCACCCAAACCAGCATAATCACTTTTTGGGACCTTTACAACATCATGAGCAACATGTACTTCAGGATCCTGCTATCAACCCTCAGGTCAATCTGCAGCTTGCACTGAATAATGTACCTCTACTGCATGAGAACCAGCAGGTTGAAGTAGAAGATGAGGGAGATGATGAGCTACCAGGTTGGGGGCACTGGGCCCTACCACAACAACAACAACAACAAAGCCTTTAGTCCCAAACAAGTTGGGGTAGGCTAGAGGTGAAACCCATAAGATCTCGCAACCAACTCATGGCTCTGGCACATGGATAGCAAGCTTCCACGCACCCCTGTCCATAGCTAGCTCTTTGTCGATACTCCAATCCTTCAGGTCTCTCTTAACGGACTCCTCCCATGTCAAAATCGGTCGACCCCGCCCTCTCTTGACATTCTCCGCACGCTTTAGCCGTCCGCTATGCACTGGAGCTTCTGGAGGCCTGCGCTGAATATGCCCAAACCATCTCAAACGATGTTGGACAAGCTTCTCCTCAATTGGTGCTACCCCAACTCTATCTCGTATATCATCATTCCGGACTCGATCCTTCCTCGTGTGGCCACACATCCATCTCAACATACGCATCTCTGCCACACCTAACTGTTGAACATGTCGCCTTTTAGTCGGCCAACACTCCGCGCCATACAACATTGCGGGTCGAACCGCCGTCCTGTAGAACTTGCCTTTTAGCTTTTGTGGCACTCTCTTGTCACAGAGAATGCCAGAAGCTTGGCGCCACTTCATCCATCCGGCTTTGATTCGATGGTTCACATCTTCATCAATACCCCCATCCTCCTGCAACATTGACCCCAAATACCGAAAGGTGTCCTTCCGAGGTACCACCTGGCCATCAAGGCTAACCTCCTCCTCCTCACAGCTAGTAGTACTGAAACCGCACATCATGTACTCGGTTTTAGTTCTACTAAAGCCTAAACCCTTTCGATTCCAAGGTTTGTCTCCATAACTCTAACTTCCTATTTACCCCCGTCCGACTATCGTCAACTAGCACCACATCATCCGCAAAGAGCATACACCATGGGATATCTCCTTGTATACCCCTTGTGACCTCATCCATCACCAATGCAAAAAGATAAGGGCTCAAAGCTGACCCCTGATGCAGTCCTATCTTAATCGGGAAGTCACTGGGCCCTACCACAAGATAATCAAATTATTCAACCAGAAGGAATTGCTCCTAATATTCCTTTGAATGAAGCAGAGCAGCCTGTAGCAGAAGCAGAGGTTATAAGCAATGTCACTGTTTCCCTGGGATTATCTGACTGTGGTCAGTCTTTTTCATCAGCTAATGGCCCTTTGGCGCCACCAGTTCATCTTCTTCCAGATTTGAATGTGATTTTGGGCCATAATGATATTGCTCCCCTGGAAGCCCAGGGTGCCATTTTAGCACATCAACAACACATGGATTTGGCCCCAGTCTTTGGGCCTATTGTACAATCCCAGCCCATTATTGACCACATCCTTCAAGTACTGGTTCTGCAACCAGATAACACTGAAGTCCATAGAGATGTTGGTCCTATAAAGCTGGAGTTGCTGGCTAACTCTGCTTACCTCTTGTCCAATAACAAGATTTCTACTCCTGCCAACAACCAGCCACTTTTAGAGGAGGCTGAGCACTCTGCATCTGCTGCAAAAGAACACATTTCCTCCATAATGATTGTTGATGGAAACTCCAATTCTCTACAAGGCCCACAAGATGATATCATTGCTATTGTGCCATCTGACTCTGTTCTTAAGGCAGCTCCTGTTTAGATCTATGAGTCAAACCCTACTTAAGTTCTGCATAATGAGAGTGCTACAGCAGATACTCTCCCATAGATCAACAATGTTTTTGCCCCCAGCCACACAGGTGACTCCTCTTCTGATATGACTGCTCCACCAGGGTTCCCATACCCTGAATTTCTAAATCAGCATTGCTCATCTACTAATATGGCAGATACAGAAAAACATGCAGATATTCAAAGCTTCTTACAGGGCAACACCATGGATGCATCATCCACTTAAGCACAACTTAGCACAGAAGGTGATCTGATTTGGAAAGAACATTTTGCCCCAAAGGAAGATAGCTTAAGGATTATCCAGGTACCAATTGACTAGATTAATTTCTTTTCAGTTACCTTTCTGTCTCCAGACAAATTTGAATGGGCCAAAAAATTATCTCCTCTCAAGTCTGGCATATCATTGAGCAAGGAAACAATTCACCTAGACTGCCATTCATTATTCTTGATCAGTGCCCTAAATCAGAATTACTTTGTTCCTTACAATCTCAGGTGCAAGGTGTTGAAGAACATGAGAGGTCCACCCCCACTTCAACTGCTTCTCGGGAGGAGGCGTCTGCCTCATCTACCTCTGTAGTTCACAGAATTAGAAAGAGAAGAGGGAAGACTCCTCTGATAGAGACTGAGGTGAGAAGAAGTTGTAGAGTGCAACAACTTAACAATGGTTTTAAAAGACATTCTTACAAAGACAGAAATTGCTTAGCATGCCACTCCTTGCCTCCTACCATTCCAGCCAATATTGTTAAAAGCTTAAACTTTTCTTTTTGTAAGGTCAATGCAAAAGGGACAGAAGAGGAAGGGCAGAATCAACACAAGAAGGTCAAGGTTCCCAAAGCTGCCAAGGGGGAGTAGTGGCCCCAAAGCTTAGGACTTTTTAGTTCCTGTTAGTAGATATGTCAGTTTTTGTGGAACTGAGCTATGTTATTGTAATGCCTATCATGTTTAAGGGGACCTTTGAATTTTTTGGTGTTAGTTGATGGAACACAAGGCAGACTTTTACCTATTGTAGTGACCCGACCTCAGACGGTCAAGTCTCTGTGCTTAATTGTCATCCCTGGATCGGTATGCTGACACACACAGTACTCGATGATTTATAACAAAGGTAAATCACATGTATAAAGTATCGTAAATACTATTACCTCAATCCAAATAGCGGAAGTAACAACAAGGTTGTGGATTCCCATCAACACCAACGACAAAGTTGAGTGTAGAAATCATAACCCTAACGTATCACTTACTCGTCATAAGAATCCTGCAACATAAGACATTGCATCCACAAAGGGTCGGTACATTGAATGTACTGGCAAATTCACACCATAGGATAATGATGAATAACAACTATCACTACATGCATATATGGCTGGTGGAGGCTCAATGGTTATAATGTTTTTGCAAAAAGCCAATTTTTCCCTACTGCAAAGGAATATATTTTATTTAACTACAAAGTTGGTTTGATAAATATTGAGAAGGTTCCTCCAACTCAATCCCAAAATAATAATCATTAACCCAATCAAATTAATTAAATAAAGTGTTGAGATCAACATGATAATTCAAGAACCAGATACTCAAGATGTCCATAACCGAGGACACGGCTAATCATAATTAGTTTGCACACGATGTAGAGGTTTGCGCACTTTTCCCCACAAGACTCGATCTCCTCCGTTGGATTTCTCGCACTACAGGGTGTTTGAGAAACGGATGACCGAGACACAGTCTTTCAAGAGCATTTACTCTCTACTCCGGGCGGACCGGTACACCTACAATCCCCCTACATCTGCTAGTCCACCTCTTCAAGATCTCACACAACTTACTCAACTATGCTAGAGCCCATAATGGCTTATGGCTGCACACGGAAGTTTCTAGCATGAATAATCTTATGATCCCTTTGAGCCTGGGTGGCATTCCATAGGGTGATCACACGGGTCCTCCGGGATCCCCTTGGGCAAACACTGGGTTCTCCAGGTGCCCGAGCAAAACCACTGGGTGCTCTAGGGTGCCCCTACCATTCCACCCAGATGTGTATTAAAGTAGCCACCTTAAGTTAACCATTAAATAATAATCTCACATCTGTCATGGATACACTCAAACCCAAACCACGTCTACGAGCATAGCATGGCAATATAAGCGTAACGTAGAAGTAACTCGTAGGGGTTTGATAATAAAACAGGTAATAGGTTCTACCTCATCATCTATTTCCCAATACAAACATGTTAAACACTTCCTAATCATGCAATGTTTGATGATGGGAACTAATGCATAAAAACTAGGTAATGAAAAGTATGATCAAAGTGTGAACTTGCCTTGTACAGTTGACAGAGATGATTCGCACTCATGACTCCTAATAGTTCTACTCGTCACACTCCGTTCAATCTATCGTGAGCAAGAAGTAGTAACCACACATAAGCAATCACTCAAAAGATCGGGAAGAACGAAGAAGACAGTTCAGAAAACATCAAAACCAAGCAAATAGCTCTTGCAATATAAAATAATTTCTAACACTACCAATATTATGTGAATTTGGCCTTATCAGAAAGTTTAGGTCAAGAGTTTCGATTTGCAAAAAGAATCAATTAAATTGGAGTTATAAAACTCAAGTTATGATCAAAAGAAGTTTGAATATGAACCTGAACAAATTTTGAAATTTGAAAATTTCAAAAAATTGATGTGACAGGTTCACTAGATAGGTGAAAACAAGATAATTTGGATGGACGAGTAAAAAGTTATGGCTATTTGAAAAATTAGATCCAAGCTGTTTTACAGAAGAAAAAATAGCTATGGCTAAAAAAATCTAGGTCTAATGTATAAATATATAGACTAATTGATAATCTAATTATTCTACCGTACTAGTCTAGAAATAATAAACTACGGAAGTATAAAAAGAAAAAAACAAAGAAAGATACCTTTATAAGGTAGAGAAAAGATGACTTCAGAGAGAAAAGACAATTTTCAGAAGTCGTACCGGAGAGGAGAAAAATATTTTTCTTAAATGAATCTAGTCAAATCAAAATATTGATTTAACCCGAATCGGATAATTTTTAGAGCCTCTATGGGTCTATATTTATAGGTGAAAAAATGTCTAAGGGTTAAAGGATAGGCAATGTGGGACTAAATTTAAATGAACAAATAAAATAAACGGGAACCGCATGGGCTAAAAAAATAACCACGGGCCGGCTAGGCGCGCGTACATGGCGTTGCAGTTTTTTTTCAGTTTTGGCTAAAGAAGAAAAGAAAAAAGGACTGGAAAGGATTATGGCTGTCTGGGCCTGGCCCATTTAGGAGAAAGAAAAAAAAATAAGACAAGGCGCCTGCTGCCACTATGCTACGCTTGTGGGCGACAGATAATTATGGGCCGTACATTGAGTTTTTTAAAATAGAAACAGAAGGAAAACCAAATAACAAAAGTAAATTAAAATTTTATAAAGGCATATTATATACAAAATATTTCAAAAAAAGATTTTCTTTGACATGAACATTTTACTAGCGTCAAATAAAATCTACAAAATTTCGAATAAAGCAAAGAGTGCTACTGATGCAATAAAACCCAATAAAAATCATTTTAAAAATACCAAAATGATTTCAAATTTATCTCTCTCCAATTTTTTGATGTAGGGAATCATTTTACCCTAATTTCCATATATTTTATGTTTGGAGAAAAATAATTTGAATAAAACCCAAATAACTCTAAATTGAAAAAAATAATTTCAACGGGAGTTTTAAATTGATTCTTTGGAACTCCCAACTCATATTTCATATGTTTTGAAGAAGTCATTTTATCCTCTCTCATGAAAATCATTGAGTTGCTTAAAGTTTCTGAATTTTAAATATTTCCAAATGGAATTCAAATACTTTTCAAAACCCTTTTCATTTAATTAAATGGAAGAAGTCATGTCATCTTCTCTCTAGGGTTTTGTATTTGAAAAAAGAATTTGAATTCATGGAGATCAGAAAGCAAAGATGAAAGTTTGGGAAAGTCCTTTTATTCCCTCTCATTTAACTTTCAAAAGTTTCAAATTTCACTCACTTTCAGTCAATCAGTCACACAACAATAAAAACTATCTATTTATTATAACATTCTAAAATTTAGAATTTTGGGATGTTACAAACCTACCACCCTTAAAATGAATCTCGTCCTCGAGATTCGGAGAGGCTAGCAAGAAATAGGTTAGGGTCGGGGTCTTATCAAAATCCATCGATCATCACAGTGGGTCTGGGGTGCTACCACCCTTAGAAACATCATTACGGTCCCATCAATACTCATATACTCCATCCTTATTCTTGACAGGGTCGGTCTTCTCAGATTCTTGGGAAAATTCCTTCCCTGGGCTCTTCCGGTAGTGGCATAACCTTTACCGCAATTCTTCTGCCCTTTCATCTTGGTAAGGTTATTCCGAGATTGGGTCTTCATAGCTGACGGGTCTGGCGCCAATACTAAAAAAACTATCGATATCTCATGGTGGTCAACAATTTATGGTTTCTCCTGCTGGGAATGGGTCTGGGTTGAACCTCACCGTATAACCTATGGTTGGCAACAACTGTCGTGTACAAGGGCAAAAAAATACTTATACCATTCTAAGGTTTAAACAAGGTTTTGATCGTCGTCTCTCTACTATAGGTAAGTCACTCATATTTACCATTCCACATAGTAAGGCGAACAATAAGAGTAAGTTGGTATGGTGATCAATCCATCCCGCACCCAAATCATTACCCTGTATATGGTTTAGCAAATCTCGCATTCTAACACTCGGTCATCATCATCAGCATTGCAGAATTTCTCTTGTCGACGAACCAAGTTCGGATAAATCCATGGATTCTACAAGCCAAACAAACATCTATCGTTTCTTCACAACTCTCGGGTTTTGTGTTACTCCTATAAAATCGCCGGTCGATAAAGCCGTAACTTCTTCCAGGGTTTTTCCTTCAGCAAGAGTGTGCTTGCTTCTTGGCAGGTCCTGGGGCCTGTGGGTTATGGCCCATCTCATCACTTGTAAACCTTGAACTCATCATCGGGGGCAACTGATCATTATTCGAACTTCTAGCTCCCTAGCATTCTTAAATCCATCCAATTGCACTATCTCCCTTCCTTCTATTGGCACCAAACTAAGACGTGATTACTCCGACTCATCATGGAGTTACAATTGCTCCTTATTACCAACATTATACCTCATCTATATCCAATAGTACTTCATCCCTTCATACTCTTGGGGTATTCCACATATCGAGACAAAACTCGTATGTATTTTGTCCGAAGTCCACTCCGTGGAATATAATTATCCTTTCCAGGGGTCAAGGGTTCTCACAGGGTACTACCACCCTTAAAATGCTCCAATTCTTCCATAGACCATATTTCTCATATCCTCGAAAATGGTCAAAATCTTTCTTCATAGAGTAACAACTCATAAAATCTAGATCAGTACCAATGATGCTAACTTTATTGATTCTCGAATTACTTCAATCTCCTGCAATTTCCATTACATGCCTCAACTCAACACCTCAATAATAAAGGAAATGCTCTCACTACTATACTTCTCACAGACACAACTAATTACCACAAGTCTCCTTCTCCTTGGGACAATCTCTGGCAAAGTGCCCAGCTTCATTACAACGAAAACATATTACTTCTAACAAGTCCCGAAGTTTCCTTTTTGGGCAACTGCTGAGGTAGTGCCCTGACTCCTTGCACCTGTAACAGGTGATATGACTTAGGTCCGTCCTGGAATCCAATCTACTTATCTTCCTGAACTTTTCTGTTCCAATCAGGGTTTCTATTTCCTATGGGTCATATTCTACTTCCTCTGTCGGAAATTCTACTAGATCCCCCTTCAAACAATTCTGGGAGATGTGTCCTTCTTCTCCACATGAATAGCATGACTTGGTGCAGGGTTCAATTTTGTTTCCTCTGTGTGTGTCCTCGACATCTTCCTTCATCACTGGTTCTTCTACAATTTCTATGAAGGCTCCTTTCATTTCTTCTTTCTTTTGCTGGATAGTTCTTTGTACCATGGGGTAAATATGACACTAAGCAGGGTAGTGGGTAGTCCCTTCACACAAGAAACAAGTGATCTGCCTAGTTGGGCATTCTTCATCTGGGTGACTTCCTTCACATTTAGGGCATTCATCCTTGTGTTCTTTATGGTTGTGTCCTATTTCTCCATAGAGCTTGCATGCACAAGTTTTCTTCATATCATTTCCATAAGGCTTCAATTTCTGGGACACAAACCGAGACTTTGGCAAAGTCAACTTAACTTCTTTCCAAGTGGTTACTCCTTGCCATCCATTGATGGTTTGGTACATCCTCCACCAAGTAGCAGCACCTCTTTCAAAGCACTGAAGAGCATGTTGGGTCATATCCTTTCCGGCTATAGGGTTATTCTTCATGTGATCTTCCATGTTCTGAATCCATCAGTCCGTCTCCAATTGACTTATAGGTCCAGAAAATATGAGTTCATCTCCATTCATCCTCTATTGGGTCCAAGGGTTTTTGGGGTGAGAGAGAGAGAGAGATAGGGAGGGATACACACAATATAAACAATAGTTTTGAAAAGACAGATTTTATTTTGTGGCTGTCGGAAAAACAACAAACAAATGACAGCTCACAAACGTCGCATCTAATGTAAGTATATAACAGGGGTTTGGTCTTCTAAAGGTCAATAAATCTTCAAAGTCATTAAACTCCTCAAGTCTTATTCATGTCTCCGATGACGGTCAGATCATCTCTGTTGACGCGAAGTCTCTCGTGATGCCCTTTAATATTCTGCAGTTGCGTTCCAAACTTCTGGGTTTCAACATCCTTGGCATGAACCATGGTCCTACTGTCCTTCGGTTCCTGACGAACCTCCGGTATCTCGAGGTTTTGCTCCACCATCTTGGCTACTTTCAGCTTCTGGGTCCTGAGTTCTTCACGAAACACTTCCTTGTCAAACATGGCTTCCTGCAGGTCCATCTTAAAATCCTTAATGTAATACTCCAGATCCTAGTGATACACCAGCTACGTTTAAACTTCATCTTTTGCTAATAGGTGCTCCATCAGCCTTCTACCATCCAATCCTTCCATGCACAAGCATGCTTAACTCAGCACGGTGATAATAGCACAAGTGGGCGATAACATCATGGATAGCCGTGTTTCTGCCCTTGTCATTGCCATGAGCTATCTTCCATAATTGATATCTTTGCCAGGGTTTTCTTGACAAAAACTTCGAGTTTTTAACTCTCCATGTTCTGGTCTTTCTCCAATACGCCTTCATCTCAGGTATTCGGCAACTTCAATAGTCTGACAAATTCCATAAGGCTGGATAATAGGAAAAGTCTTCGTAGTGTTGTCTTTGGTTCAGGGTGAAGCTCTTCATCTAAAATACGCAAGCCAGGGGTTCTTTGGTAAAGAAATTAAGAAGAGCACGAGAATAACTTAAGTGGATCCTATTCAGAGCCTTCCAAGTCACTACACTCTGGGAATTCTTCAGAGCCTTCAAATTCTCCTAGTCTTCGAAGTCTTCAACCGTTGTAGTTTCCATTACTATAATACATGGTAAAATCCTCTTCATTCCAAAGTGGTCTTAGTTGTCTGATATCTTGTCCTTCTTGGAGTGGTCTATCAATCAATCCTCATGTGGTCAAATGGGGAAAGGGTATAGTCTAACTAAAAGGGAATATTTGAATAAGTTTAGAAGAGAAGAGAGGTAAAAGATCTTTTGAAAGTAAAGTTTTAGAGAAAATCTTTCCTATGGGCTTGCCAATTTCTAGGGTCACGTCCTACAGTCAACATGTGCTCTGATACCATATTGTAGCGACCCGACCTCACATGGTCAAGTCTCTGTGCTTAAGTGTCATCCCTGGATCGGTATGCTGACACACACAGTACTCGAGGATTTATAACAGAGGTAAATCACATGTATAAAGTATCGTAAATACAATTACCTAAATCCAAATAGCGGAAGTAACAACAAGGTTGTGGATTCCCATCAACACCAACGGCAAAGTTGAATGTAGAAATTGTAACACTAATGTATCACTTACTCATCGTAAGAATCCTGCAACATGAGACGTTGCAGACACAAAGGGTCAGTACATTGAATGTACTGGCAAATTCACACCATAGGATAATGATGAATAATAACTATCACTACATGCATATATGGCTGGTGGAGGCTCAATGGTTATAATGTTTTTGCGAAAAGCCAATTTTTCCCTATTGCAGAGGAATATATTTTATTTAACTACAAAGTTGGTTTGATAAATATTGAGAAGGTTCCTCCAACTCAATCCCAAAATAATAATCATTAACCCAATCAAATTAATTAAATAAAGTGTTGAGATCAACATGATAATTTAAGAACCAGGTACTCAAGATGTCCATAATCGAGGACACGGCTAATCATGATTAGTTTGTACACTCTTTAGAAGTTTGCGCACTTTTCCCCACAAGACTCGATCTCCTCCGTTGGATTTCTCGCACTACAGGGTGTTTGAGAAACAGATGACCGAGACACAGTCTTTCAGGAGCATTTACTCTCTACTCCGGGCGGACCGGTACACCTACAATCCCCCTACATCTGCTAGTCCACCTCTTCGAGAGCTCACACAACTTACTCAACTATGCCAAAGCCCATAATGGCTTGTGGCTGCACACGGAAGTTTCTAGCATGAATAATCTTATGATCCCTTTGAGTCTGGGTGGCATTCTATAGGGTGATCACACGGGTCCTCCGGGATCCCCTTGGGCAAACACTGGGTTCTCCAGGTGCCCGGGCAAACCACTGGGTGCTCCAGGGTGCCCCTACCATTCCACCCAGATGTGTATTAAAGTAGCCACCTTAAGTTAACCATTAAATAATAATCTCACATCTGTCATGGATACACTCAAACCCAAACTACGTCTACGAGCATAGCATGGCAATATAAGCGTAATGTAGAAGTAACTCCCAGGGGTTTGATAATAAAACAGGTAATAGGTTCTACCTCATCATCTACTTCCCAATACCCACATGTTAAACACTTCCTAACCATGCAATGTTTGAGGATGGGAACTAATGCATAAAAACTAGGTAATGAAAAGTATGATCAAAGTGTGAACTTGCCTTGTATAGTTGACGAAGATGATTCGCACTCATGACTCCTGATAGTTCTACTCGTCACACTCTGTTCAATCTATCGTGAGTAAGCAATAGTAACCACACATAAGCAATCACTCAAAAGATCGGGAAGAACGAAGAAGACAGTTCGGAAAACATCAAAACCAGGCAAATAACTCTTGCAACATAAAATAATTTCTAACAGTACCAAAATTATGTGAATTTGGCCTTATTAGAAAGTTTAGGTCAAGAGTTTCGATTTGCAAAAAGAAGTTTGAATATGAATCTAAACAAATTTTGAAATTTGAAATTTTCAAAAAGTTGATGTGACAGGTTCACTAGATAGGTGAAAACAAGACAAAACTATAGGCGCTAGTTTTATCTATTTTGAATGAACGAGTAAATGTTATGGCTATTTGAAAAATTAGGTCCAAGCTGTTTTACAGAAGAAAAAATAGCTACGGCTAAAAGAATTCTAGGTCTAATGTATAAATACATAGACTAATTGATAATCTAATTATTCTATCATACTAGTCTAGAAATAATAAACTACGGAAGTATAAAAAGAAAAAAAACGAAGAAAGATACCTTTATAAGGTAGAGAAAAGACGAGTTCAGAGAGAAAGGACAATTTTCAGAAGTCACGCTAGAGAGGAGAAAAATATTTTTTCTTAAATGAATCTAGTCAAATCAAAATATTGATTTAACCTGAATCGAATGATTTTTGGAGGCTCTATGGTTCTATATTTATAGGTGAAAAAGTGGTTTAAGGGTTAAAGGCTAGGCAATGTGTGAGTAAATGTAGACGAACAAATAAAATAAACGGGAACCGCATGGGCTAAAAAAATCACCACGGGCCGGCCAGGCGCGCGTACACGGCGCTGCAGTTTTTTTTCAATTTTGGCTAAAGAAGAAAAGAAAAAAAGACTGGAAAGGATTATGGTTGGCTGGGCCTGGCCCATTTAGGAGAAAGAGAAAAAAATAAGATGAGGCGCCCGCTGCCACTATGGTACGCGTGTGGGCGACAAATAATTATCGGTCGTACGTTCAGTTTTTTAAATAGAAACAAAAGGAAAACCATAAATTAAAATTTTATAAAGGCATATTATATACAAAAAATTTCAAAAAAAGATTTTCTTTGACATGAACATTTTACTAGCGTCAAATGAAATCTACAAAATCTCAAATAAAGCAAAGAGTGCTACTGATGCAATAAAACCCAATAAAAATTATTTTAAAAATACCAAAATGATTTCAAAATTATTTCTCTCCAATTTTTTGATGTAGGGAATCATTTTACCCTAATTTCCATATATTTTATTTTTTGAGAAAAACAATTTGAATAAAACCCAAATAACTCTAAATTGAAAAAAATAATTTCAACGGGAGTTTTAAATTGATTCTTTGGAACTCCCAACTCATATTTCATATGTTTTGAAGAAGTCACTTTATCCTCTCTCATGAAAATCATTGAGTTGCTTAAAATTTCTAAAGTTGAAATATTTCCAAATGGAATTCAAATCTTTTCAAAACCCTTTTCATTTAATTAAATGGAAGAAGTCATGTCATCTTCTCTCTAGGGTTTTGTATTTGAAAAAAGAATTTGAATTCACGGAGATCAGAAAGCAAAGATGAAAGTTTGGGAAAGTCCTTTTATTCCCTCTCATTTAACTTTCAAAAGTTTCAAATTTCACTCACTTTCAGTCAATCAGTCAAACAAAAATAAAACTATCTATTTATTGTAACATCCCAAAATTTAGAATTTGGGGAAGTTACACCTATAGTCCTGATGAAATTTATCTATCCTATGAGATGTATTGTGCTGAAATGTTCCTACCATGCAATCTGTATGAGATGTACTATGCTCTAAGATGTTACCCAAATGACTCTGCATATGGCTAGGGAATGGAAAATTCTGAATTGGAATATCAGGGGAATCAATGACCCAATCAAATGGCAAGCTATCTCTAATAAGATTGATGAGTCTCAATGCTCAATTCTATGCTTAGAGGAAACCAAAAGAGAACACTTTGATAGTGCTTACATTAAGAATTTCTGTCCCAGGAGACTATCTAAATTTCAATTCCTCCCCTCAATAGGGGCTACATCGCGTCTGTTTGTTGCATGGAATGAGCAATTCTTTCATGGTCAACTTATTGATAGCAATGCTTTCTCAATATCAATTAAATTCACCTCCACTCATAATGGTGAACAATGGATTCTCACAAATTTATATGGGCCATGCCCACAGGCTGAAAAAGTGCAGTTTCTAAACAGGTTCCAGAATATCCAAATGCATGATGACTCTAATTGGCTGATTTTGGGGGACTTTAATTTCATTAGGCACCCAGAGAATAGGAACGGAGAAGGGGGTAACATGCATGATATGTTGGCTTTCAATGATGCTATCAGCAAATTGGCTCTGATTGAGATTCCTCTAAAAGGCAGAAAGTACATTTGGAGCAATATGCAATAAGCACCACTCCTGGAGAAACTGGACTGGTGTTTTACCTCTGAATCTTGGACTTTATCGCATCCTTCTACTCTAGCATTCCCTCTGGCAAAAACAGCTTCAGATCATGTCCCTATTCAGATTAAGATAGGCACTCACATCCCAAAGACAAATGTCTTCAGATTTGAGAATTTTTGGATGGAACATCCATAGTTCAAGCAGGTGGTCAAGGATATATGGGAGCAGGATGTGCATGAAACAGACAGTGCCAAAACCATTGCCACAAAGTTCAAGAGGCTCAGAAAAAGACTCAAAATTTGGTCAAGAGGACTATCAAATCTTAAAAGAGTCATTGATAACACAAACTTCATCATACTGTGCTATGATATTAGTGAGGAATACAGAGCATTGAGCAATGCAGAAAATGATGGTAGAACTAAACTTAAGCTTCATCTTGATCATCTTTTGGGATATCAAAGGATTTATTGGAAGTAGAGAGCCACTGTCAGAAAGATCAAGTTAGGAGAGGCCAACACTAAATATTTCCAAGCCAGAGCCACTATCAAATTCAGAAACAATAGCATTGCTATGCTTTAAGATGAACAAGGGCATGAACACTTTGATCACTCTGCAAAAGCTGCCATTCTTTACAAAGCTTTCAAAAACCGAATGGGTACCTCATACGTCTCCAACGTATCTATAATTTTTGATTGTTCCATGCTATTATTTTATCCATCTAGGATGTTTTATATGCATTTATATGCTATTTTATATGATTTTTGGGACAACCTATTAACCTAGAGCCCAGTGCCAGTTTCTGTTTTTCCTTGTTTTTGAGTTTTACAGAAAAGGAATACCAAACGGAGTCCAAATGACGTGCCAATTTTTGATGATTTTATATGGACCAAAAGAAGCCCCCAGAGTAAAATAGTTGGGCCAGAAGAGTCCCGAGCCATCCACGAGGGTGGAGGGCGGGCGCGCCCCCTGCCTCATGGATGACTCGGAGACCCCCCCCCCCCCCTGACGTGAGACCGACGCCAAAAATTCCTATAAATACAGAAACCCCCGAAAAGAAACCTAGATTGGGAGTTCCGCCACTGCAAGCCTCTATAGCCACCAAAAACCAATCGGGGCCCTGTTCTGGCACCCTGCCGGAGGGGGGATCCATCACCGGTGGCCACCTTCATCATCCCGGCGCTCTCCATGACGAGGAGGGAGTAGTTCACCCTCGGGGATGAGGGTATGTACCAGTAACTATGTGTTTGATCTCTCTCTCTCTCTCCCTCTCGTGTTCTTGATATGGCACAATCTTGATGTATCGCGAGCTTTGCTATTATAGTTGGATCTTATGATGTTTCTCCCCCTCTATCTTCTTGTAATGGATTGTGTTTTCCCTTTGAAGTTATCTTATCAGATTGAGTCTTTAAGGATTTGAGAACACTTGATATATGTCTTGCGTGGGATACCCGTGGTGACAATGGGGTATTCTATCGATTCACTTGATGTATGTTTTGGTGAGCAACTTGCGGGTTTCGTGACCTTTGGAATCTATGCATAGGGGTTGGCACACGTTTTCGTCTTGACTCTTCGGTAGAAACTTTGGGGCACTCTTTGAAGTTCTTTGTGTTGGTTGAATAGATGATTATGAGATAGTGTGATGCATATCGTATAATCATACCCATGGATACTTGAGGTGACATTGGAGTATCTAAGTGACATTAGGGTTTTGGTTGATTTGTGTCTTAAGGTGTTATTTTACTACGAACTCTAGGGTTGTTTGTGACACTTATAGGAATAGCCCAACGGATTGATCAGAGAGAATAACTTTGAGGTGGTTTCGTACCCTACAATAATCTCTTCGTTTGTTCTCCGCTATTAGTGACTTTGGAGTGACTCTTTGTTGCATGTTGAGGGATTGTTATATGATCCAATTATGTTATCCTTGTTGAGAGAACTTGCACTAGTGAAAGTATGAACCCTAGGCCTTGTTTCAAAGCATTGCAATACCGTTTACGCTCACTTTTGCTACTAGTTACCTTGCTGTTTTTATAATTTCAGATTACAAAAAACCTACATCTACCATCAATATTGCACTTGTATCACCATCTCTTCGCCGAACTAGTGCACCTATACAATTTACCATTGTATGGGGTGTGTTGGGGACACAAGAGACTCTTTGTTATTTGGTTGCAGGGTTGTTTGAGAGAGACCATCTTCATCCTAAGCCTCCCACGGATTGATAAACATTAGGCCATCCACTTGAGGGAAATTTGCTACTGTCCTACAAACCTCTGCACTTGGAGGCCCAACAACGTCTACAAGAAGAAGGTTGTGTAGTAGACAGCAGTCTCTTTTCTGGCGCCATTGCCAGGGAGGCTAGGTAAGTGGCACTAACACCCCGTCAACTAAGCTCTTTTCTGGCGCCGTTGCTGGGGAGGTTAGTGCTTGAAGGTACTCCCTCCGTTCCAAATTACTCGTCGTAGAAATGGATGTATCTAGAACTAAAATACATCTAGATACATCCATACCTATGACAAGTACTTCGGAATGAAGGGAGTATATCTTTAGATCTTGCTATCGAATCTTTTTGTTTCTTGTTTTATCACTAGTTTAGTTTATAAAAGAAAACTACAAAAAAATGGAATTGAGGGTGCCTCATATGCTTCATCTTTTTAATATATTTCGTGAAAATGATGGAAATGAAAATTGTGCTCAAGTGTTAGAAGAAGAATGTATTAAAATGTTTGCACTAAATCTTTGGATGATGAGCATGATTGCAATGTTGTTAGTATGAATTCTTTGAATATCCATGATGCTAATGATATGCAAATCCACAAGCTTTGGGATGCTATGTTTGATGAAGATGATATTTTTTTGTCCCCCAAGTTTTGATGAGCTAATTTATTATGATGAAAGCATCCCTCCTATCTATGATGATTGTTGTGATGACATGTATGCTATAAAAATAATGATATCCATGAAACTTGTCATCATGATTTTAACTTTCAGTCGGATTATGCCTCACATGATAGTTATTTTGTAGAGTTTGCTCCCAATACTATTCATGAGAAAAAAATTGCTTATGTGGAGAGTAATAAAAATTCTATGCTTGTAGATCATGAAAAGAATGCTTTATGTGATGGTTATATTGTTGAATTCATTCATTATGCTACTAAAAATTATTATGAGGTAGGAATATATGCTCGTAGGAATTGCAATAATATCAAGTTTCCTCTCTGTGTGTTGAAAATCTTGAAGCTATGCTTGTTTTGCTTTCCTATGCTAGTTGATTCTCGTTCCCATAAGTTGTTTGCTCAGAAAATCCCTATGCATAGGAAGTGGCTTAGACTTAAATGTGCTAGTCATATTCTTCATGATGCTCTCTTTATGTTTCAATTCTTATCTTTTATGTGAGCATCATTGAAATCGTCATGCCTAGCTAAAAAGGCATTAAAGAAAAGCGCTTGTTGGGAGACAACCCAATATTTACCCCAACTATTTTTGTGTGTCCACATGATTAAGCTACTTTAGTAATCATGTTTTATAGCTTTTGTTTCAATAAAGTGCCAAGTAGAACCTTTGGGAGGACTTGGGTGAAAGTTAATGTGGTCTTGCTGTAAAAAACAAAAAGTTTACGCTCACGAAATTAATTTTAATTTTTTATAAGAAAGTGATAAATACCTATTCCACTTGCAGTAGATCAATATACAAATTTCTCAGGTCCTCCTAATTTTTCAGAGTTTTTGGATTTAAAGAAGTATTCAAAAGTTACAGATTGCTACAGACTATTTTGTTTTTGACAGATTCTATTTTCTATGTGTTGTTTGCTTATTTTGATGAATCTATGAGTAGTATCGGCGGGTATGAACCATAGAGAAGTTGGAATATAGTAGCTATTACACCAATATGAATTTCTAATGAGTTCACAACAGTACCAAAAGTGGTGATTTTATTTCCTTATACTAACGGAGCTTACGAGTTTTCTGTTAAGTTTTGTGTTGTGAAGTTTTCAAGTTTTGGGTAAAGATTCGATGGACTATGAAATAAGGAGTGGCAAGAGCCTAAGCTTGGGGATGCCCAAGGCACCCCAAGGTAATATTTAAGGACAACCAAGATCCTAAGCTTGGGGATGCCCCGGATGGCATCCCCTCTTTCGTCTTCGTTCATCGGTAACTTTACTTGGAGCTATATTTTTATTCACCACATGATATGTGTTTTGCTTGGAGCATCATTTTGTTTTATTTTGTTTTGCTTGATGTTTGAATAATATCCCAATATCTGAAATTCTTAAATGTTAGAGAGGCTTCACATAGTTGTATAATTATTCGACTACTCATTGATCTTCACTTATATCTTCCGGAGTAGTTTTCCATTTGCTCTAGTGCTTCACTTATATCTTTTTAGAGCACGACGGTGGTTTAATTTTGAAGAAATCGATGAACTCTCATGCTTCACTTATATTATTTTGAGAGTCTTAAACAGCATGGTAATTTTCTTAGGTTATGAATTTAGTCCTAATATGATGGGCATCCAAGAGGGATATAATAAAAACTTTCATAAAAAGTGCATTGAATACTATGTGAAGTTTGATTCCTTATGATTGTTTTGAGATATGAGGATGGTAATATTAGAGTCATGCTAGTGAGTAGTTATGAATCTGAGAGATACTTGTGTTAAAGTTTGTGATTCCCGTAGCATGCATGTATGGTGAACCGTTATGTGATGAAGTCGGAGTATGATTTATTTTTTGATTGTCTTCCTTATGAGTGGCGGTCGGGGACGAGCGGTGGTCTTTTCCTACCAATCTATCCCCGTGGGAGCATGCATGTAGTACTTCGTTTCGATAACTAATAGATTTTTGCAATAAGATTGTGAGTTTTTATGACTATTGTTGAGTCCATGGATTATACGCACTCTCACCCTTCCATCATTGCTAGCCTCTCTTGTGCCGCGCAACTTTCGCCGGTACCATAACACCCACCATTACCTTCCTTAAAACAGCCACCATACCTACCTATTATGGCATTTCCGTAGCCATTCCGAGATTATTGCCATGCAACTTTCCAACATTCCATTTATTATGACACGCTCCATCATTGTCATATTGCTTTGCATGATCATGTAGTTGACATCGTATTTGTGGCAAAGCCACCATTCAAAATTCTTTCATACATGTCACTCTTGATTCATTGCACATCCCGGTACACAACCGGAGGCATTCACATAGAGTCATATTTTGTTCTAAGTATCGAGTTGTAATTCTTGAGTTGTAAGTAAATAAAAGTGTGATGATCATCATTATTTGAGCATTGTCCTAGTGAGGAAAGGATGATGTAGACTATGATTCCCCCACAAGTCGGGATAAGACTCAGGACGAAAAAAAGAGACCATCAAAAAAGAGAAAAGGCCCAAAAAATAAAATAAATAAATAAATGAGAGAAAAAGAGAGAAGGGGCAATGCTACTATCCTTTTACCACACTTGTGCTTCAAAGTAGCACCATGATCTTCATGATAGAGAGTCTCCTATGTTGTCACTTTCATATACTGGTGGGAATTTTTCATTATAGAACTTGGCTTGTGTATTCCAATAATGGGCTTCCTCAAATTCCCTAGGTCTTCGTGAGCAAGCGAGTTGGATGCACACCCACTTAGTTTTTTGTTGAGCTTTCATACACTTAGAGCTCTAGTGGAACCGTTGCATGGCAATCCCTACTCACTCACATTGATATCTATTGATGGGCATCTCCATAGCCATCGATACGCCTAGTTGATGTGAGACTATCTTCCCCTTTTTGTCTTCTCCACAACCACCATTCTATTCCACCTATAGAGCTATGTCCATGGCTCACGCTCATGTATTGCGTGAAGATTGAAAAAGTTTGAGAACATCAAAAGTATGAAACAATTGCTTGGCTTGTCACCGGGGTTGTGCATGATCTAAATATTTTGTGAGATGAAGATAGAGCATAGCCAGACTATATGATTTTGTAGGGATAGCTTTCTTTGGCCATGTTATTTTGAGAAGACATGATTGCTTTATTAGTATGCTTGAAGTATTATTATTTTTATGTCAATATTAAACTTTTGTTTTGAATCTTTCGGATATGAACATTCATGCCACAATAAAGAAAATTACATTGATAATTATGATAGGTAGCATTCCACATCAAAAATTCTGTTTTTATCATTTACCTACTCGAGGACGAGCAGGAATTAAGCTTGGGGATGCTTGATACGTCTCCAACATATATATAATTTTTTATTGTTCCATGCTATTATATTATCCATTTAGGATGTTTTATATGCATTTATATGGTATTTTACATGATTTTTGGGACTAACCTATTAACCTAGAGCCCAGTGCCAGTTTTTCTGTTTTTTCCTTGTTTTGAGTTTTCCAGAAAAGGAATACCAAAAGGAGTCCAATTGACGTGCCAATTTTTGATGATTTTTTATGGACCAAAAGAAGCCCCTGGAGTAAAATATTTGGGCCAGAAGAGTCCCGAGCCATCCACGAGGGTGGAGGGCGCGCCGTAACCCCCCTGGGCGTGCCCCCTACCTCGTGGATGACTCATAGACCCCCTTGATGTGAGACTGACGCCAAAAATTCATATAAATACATAAACCCCCGAAAAGAAACCTAGATTGGGAGTTCCACCACCGCAAGCCTCTGTAGCCACCAAAAACCAATCAGGACCCTGTTCCGGCACCCTGCCGGAGAGGGGATCCATCACCGGTGGCCATCTTCATCATCCCGGCGCTCTCCATGACGAGGAGGGAGTAGTTCACCCTCGGGGCTGAGGGTATGTACCATTAGCTATGTGTTTGATCTATCTCTCTCTTTCGTGTTCTTGATATGGCACGATCTTGATGTATCGCGAGCTTTGCTATTATAGTTGGATCTTATGATGTTTCTCCCCCTCTATCTTCTTGTAATGGATTGAGTTTTCCCTTTGAAGTTATTCTATCGGATTGAGTCTTTAAGGATTTGAGAACACTTGATGTATGTCTTGCATGGGATACCCGTGGTGACAATGGGGTATTCGGTTGATTCACTTGATGTATGTTTTGGTGATCAACTTGCGGGTTCTGTGACCTTGGGAATCTATGCATAGGGGTTGGCACACGTTTTCGTCTTGACTCTCTGGTAGAAACTTTGGGGCACTCTTTGAAGTTCTTTGTGTTGGTTGAATAGATGATTATGAGATTGTGTGATGCATATCGTATAATCATACCCACGAATACTTGAGGTGACATTGGAGTATCTAGGTGACATTAGGGTTTTGGTTGATTTGTGTCTTAAGGTGTTATTTTACTACGAACTCTAGGGCTGTTTGTGACACTTATAGGAATAGCCCAACGGATTGATCGGAAAGAATAACTTTGAGGTGGTTTCGTACCCTACAATAATCTCTTCGTTTGTTCTCCGCTATTAGTGACTTTCGAGTGCCTCTTTGTTGCATGTTGAGAGATTGTTATATGATCCAATTATGTTATTATTGTTGAGAGAACTTTCACTAGTGAAAGTATGAACCCTAGGCCTTGTTTGAATGCATTGCAATAACGTTTTCGCTCACTTTTATCATTAGTTACCTTGCTGTTTTTATAATTTCAGATTACAAAAACCTATATCTACCATCTGTATTGCACTTGTATCACCATCTCTTCGCCGAACTAGTGCGCCTATACAATTTACCATTGTATTGGGTGTGTTGGGGACACAAGAGACTCTTTGTTATTTGGTTGCAGGGTTGTTTGAGAGAGACCATCTTCATCCTACGCCTCCCACGGATTGATAAACCTTAGGTCATCCACTTGAGGGAAATTTGCTACTGTCCTACAAACCTCTACACTTGGAGGCCCAACAACTTTTACAAGAAGAAGGTTGTGTAGTAGACATCAATACCTCGTCATCATCTCTAAATCATCTACAGCTGCAGCATTTGCTCACTCCAATGGACTTGTCAGAGCTGGAAATCCCTTTCTCCAAGGAAGAAATTGATCGTGTCATTAATCATATGCCTGCAGATAAGTCACCAGGCCCAGATGGTTTCAATGCTGCTTTTTTCAAGAAATGTTGGAACATCATTGCAACAGATTTATATAAGCTTATTGAGGATTTCTACCATGGGGTAGTCAACATTCAGAGTATAAATTACACATTCATTTCATTGATCCCCAAAGTTGATGGTGCTTCCACACCCAATGAGTTCAGGCCTATATCTCTACCAAATTGTACTCTGAAAATCTGTTGGGGGAATGTAGTACTTCAAAAATATTACCTACGATCACGCAAGATCTATCTAGGAGAAGCATAGAAACGAGCGGGGAGAGTGTGTCCACGCACCCTCGTAGACCGAAAGCAGAAGCGTTAAGTAACGCGGTTGATGTAGTTGAACGTCTTCGTGATCCAACCGATCAAGTACCAAACGCACGGCACCTCCACGATCTGGACATGTTTAGCTCGGTGACGTCCCTCGAACTCTAGATCCAGCTGAGGCTAAGGGAGAGTTTCGTCAGCATGACGGCGTGGTGACTGTGATGATGAAGTTACGGACGCTGGGCTTCGCCTAAGCACTACGACAATATGACCGAGGTGGAAATCTGTGGAGGGGGGCACCGCACACGGCTAAGAAATCAACTTGTGTGTCTATGGGGTGCCCCCCTCCCCGGTATATAAAGGAGGGGAGGAGGGGGGTCGGCCGGCCTCAAGGGGTGCGCCCCAAGGGGGGAATCCTACTCCTACTAGGAGTAGGCTCCCCCTTTCGTAGTCCAACTAGGAGGGGAAGGAAAGAGGAAGAGGGAGAGAAGGAAAGGGGGGCCGGCCCCCTCCAATTCGGATTGGGCTTGGGGGGCGCCTCCACTTGGCCGCCTCCTCCTCTCTTCCACTAGGGCCCATGAAGGCCCATTAACCCCCAGGGGGGTTCCGGTAATCCCCCGGTACTCCAGAAAATGCCTGAACCTATCCGAAACCTTTTCGGTGTCCAAACATAACCTTACAACATATTAATCATTATCTCTCGACCATTTTGAGACTCCTCGTCATGTCCGTGATCACATCCGGGACTCCAAACAACCTTCGGTATATCAAATCACATAACTCACAATACATATCGTCATCGAACGTTAAGCGTGCGGACCCCACGGGTTCGAGAACTATGTAGACATGGCCGGGACTCATCTCCGGTCAATAACCAATAGCGGAACCTAGATGCTCATATTGGTTCCTACATATTCTACGAAGATCTTTATCGGTCAAACCGCATAACAACATATGTCGTTCCCTTTGTCATCAGTGTGTTACTTGCCCGAGATTCGATCGTCGGTATCATCATACCTAGTTCAATCTCGTTACCTGCAAGTCTCTTTACTCGTTTCGTAGTGCATCATCCCGCAACTAACTCATTAGTCACATTGCTTGCAAGGCTTATAGTGATGTGCATTACCGAGAGGGCCCAGAGATACCTCTTCGGCAATCAGAGTGACAAATCCTAATCTCGATCTATGCCAACTCAACAAACACCATCGGGGACACATGTAGAGCATCTTTATAATCACCCAGTTACATTGTGACGTTTGATAGCACACTAAGTGTTCCTCCGGTATTCGGGAGTTTCATAATCTCATAGTCATAGGAACATGTATAAGTCATGAAGAAAGCAATAGCAATAAACTAAACGATCATAGTGCTAAGCTAACGGATGGTTCATGTCCATCACATCATTCTCTAATGATGTGATCCCATTCATCAAATGACAACACATGTCTATGGCTAGGAAACTTAACCATCTTTGATTAACGAGCTAGTCTAGTAGAGGCATACTAGGGACACTCTGTATGTCTATATATTCACACATGTATCAAGTTTCCGGTTAATACAATTCTAAAATGAATAATAAACATTTATCATGATATAAGGAAATATAAATAACAACTTTATTATTGCCTCTAGGGCATATTTCCTTCAGTCTCCCACTTGCACTAGAGTCAATAATCTAGATTACATTGTAATGATTCTAACACCCATGTAGTCTTGGTGTTGATCATGTTTTGCTCGTGAGAGAGGCTTAGTCAACAAATCTGCAACATTAATATCCGTATGTATCTTGCAAATCTCTATGTCTCCCTCCTTGACTTGATCGCGGATGGAATTGAAGCGTCTCTTGATGTGCTTGATTCTCTTGTGAAATCTGGATTCCTTTGCCAAGGCAATTGCACCAGTGTTGTCACAAAAGATTTTCATTGGGCCCGATGCACTAGGTATGAAACCTAGATCGGATATGAACTCCTTCATCCAGACTCCTTCATTTGTTGCTTTCGAAGCAGCTATGTACTCCACTTCACACGTAGATCCCGCCACGATGCTCTTCTTGGAACTGCACCAACTTACAGCTCCTCCATTTAATAAAAATATGTATTCAGTTTGTGACTTAGAGTCATCTGAATCAGTGTCAAAGCTTGCATCGACGTAACCATTTACGACGAGCTCTTTGTCACCTCCATAAACAAAAAACATATCCTTGGTCCTTTTTAGGTATTTAAGGATGTTCTTGACCGTTGTCCAGTGATCCATTCCTAGATTACTTTGGTACCTCCCTGCTAAACTAATAGCAAGGCACACATCAGGTCTGGTACATAGCATTGCATACATGATAGAACCTATGGCTGAAGCATAGGGAATGACTTTCATTTTCTCTCTATCTTCTGCAGTGGTCGGACATTGAGTCTGACTCAACTTCACAACTTGTAACACATGCAAAAACCCTTTCTTTGCTTGATCCATTTTGAACTTCTTCCAAACTTTATCAAGGTATGTGCTTTGTGAAAGTCCAATTAAGCATCTTGATCTATCTCTATAGATCTTGATGCCCAATATATAAGCAGCTTCACCGAGGTCTTTCATTGAAAAATTCTTATTCAAGTATCCTTTTATGCTATTCAGAAATTTAGTATCATTTCCGATCAACAATATGTCATCCACATATAATATCAGAAATGCTACAGAGCTCCCACTCACTTTCTTGTAAATACAGGCTTCTCCAAAAGTCTGTATAAAACCATATGCTTTGATCACACTATAAAAGTGTATATTCCAACTCCGAGAGGCCTGCACCAGTCCATAAATGGATCGCTGGAGCTTGCACACTTTGTTAGCACCTTTTGGATCGACAAAACCTTCTGGCTGCATCATATACAACTCTTCTTTAAGATATTCGTTAAGGAATGCAGTTTTGACATCCATTTGCCAAATTTCATGATCATAAAATGCGGCAATTGCTAACATGATTCGGACGGACTTAAGCATCGCTACAGGTGAGAAAGTCTCATCGTAGTCAACTCCTTGAACTTGTCGAAAACCTTTCGCAACAAGTTGAGCTTTGTAGACAGTAACATTACCGTCAGCGTCAGTCTTCTTCTTAAAGATCCATTTATTCTCTATGGCTTGCCGGTCAACGGTCAAGTCAACCAAAGTCCATACTTTATTCTCATACATGGATCCCATCTCAGATTTCATGGCCTCAAGCCATTTCGCAGAATCTAGGCTCATCATCGCTTCCTCATAGTTCATAGGTTCGTCATGGTCAAGTAACATGACTTCCAGAATGGGATTACCGTACCACTCTGGTGCGGATCTTACTTTGGTTGACCTACGAGGTTCGGTAGTAACTTGATCAGAAGTTTCATGATCATCATCATTAGCTTCCTCACTAATTGGTGTAAGAATCACTGGAACTGATTTCTGTGATGAACTACTTTCCAATAAGGGAGCAGGTACAATTACCTCATCAAGTTCTACTTTCCTCCCACTCACTTCTTTCGAGAGAAACTCCTTCTCTAGAAAGGATCCATTCTTAGCAATGAATATCTTGCCTTCGGATCTGTGATAGAAGGTGTACCCAATAGTTTCCTTTGGGTATCCTATGAAGACACATTTATCCGATTTGGGTTCGAGCTTATCAGGTTGAAGCTTTTTCACATAAGCATCGCAGCCCCAAACTTTAAAAAATGACAACTTGGGTTTCTTGCCAAACCACAGTTCTTATGGCGTCATATCAACGGATTTAGATGGTGCCCTATTTAATGTGAATGCAGTCGTCTCCAAAGCATAACCCCAAAACGATAGCGGTAAGTTAGTAAGGGACATCATGGATCGCACCATATCTAATAAAGTGTGATTACAATGTTCAGACACACCATTACACTTGGTGTGCCGAGTGGCGTGAGTTGCGAAACTATTCTGCATTGTTTCAAATGAAGACCAAACTCATAACTCAAATATTCACCTCCACAGTCAGATCGTAGAAACTTTATTTTCTTGTTACGATGATTTTCCACTTCACTCTGAAATTCTTTGAACTTTTCAAATGTTTCAGACTTATGTTTCATTAAGTAGATATACCCATATATGCTTAAATCATCTGTGAAGGTCGGAAAATAACGATACCCGCCGCGAGCATCAACACTCATCGCACCACATACATCAGTATGTATTGTTTCCAACAAGTCTGTTGCTCGCTCCATTGTTTCGGAGAACGGAGTCGTAGTCATCTTGCCCATGAGGCATGGTTCGCAAGCATCAAGTGATTCATAATCAAGTGATTCCAAAATCCCATCAGCATGGAGTTTCTTCATGCGCTTTACACCAATATGACCTAAACGGCAGTGCCACAAATAAGTTTCACTGTCATTATTAAACTTATATCTTTTGGCTTCAATACTATGAATATGTGTATCACTACTATCAAGATTTAGTAAAAGTAGACCACTCATCAAGGGTGCATGACCATAAAAGATATTACTCATATAAATAGAACAACCATCATTCTCTGATTTAAATGAATAACCGTCTCACATCAAGCAAGATCCAGATATAATGTTCATGCTTAACGCTGGCACCAAATAACAATTATTCAGGTCTAAAACTAATCCTGAAGGTAGATGTAGAGGTAGCGTGCCGACGGCGATCACATCAACTTTGGAACCATTTCCCACGCGCATCGTCACCTTGTCCTTAGCCAATCTTCGCTTAATCCGTAACCCCTGTTTCGAGTTGCAAATATTAGCTACAGAACCAGTATCAAATACCCAGGCGCTACTAAGAGAATTAGTAAGGTACACATCAATAACATGTATATCAAATATACCTTTCACTTTGCCATCCTTCTTCTCCGCCAAATATTTGGGGCAGTTCCGCTTCCAGTGACCAGTCCCTTTGCAGTAGAAGCACTCGGGCTTAGGTCCAGACTTGGGCTTATTCACTTGAGCAGCAACTTGCTTGCCGTTCTTCTTGAAGTTCCCCTTCTTCCCTTTGCCCTTATTCTTGAAACTAGTGGTTTTATTGACCATCAACACTTGATGCTCCTTCTTGATTTCTACCTCCGCAGCCTTTAGCATCGCTAAGAGCTCGGGAATTGTCTTATCCATCCCTTGCATATTATAGTTCATCATGAAGCTTTTGTAGCTTGGTGGTAGTGATTTAAGAACTCTGTCAATGACACTATCAACCGGAAGATTAACTCCCAGCTGAGTCAAGTGACTGTGATACCTAGACATTCTGAGTATATGTTCACTGACAGAACTATTCTCCTCCATTTTGTAGATGTAGAACTTATTGGAGACTTCATATCTATCAATCCGGGAATTTGCTTGAAATATTAACTTCAACTCCTGGAACATCTCATATGCTCCATGACGTTCAAAATGTCGTTGAAGTCCCGGTTCTAAGCCGTGAAGCATGGCGCACTGAACTATCGAATAATCATCAGCTTTGCTCTGCCCGGTGTTCATAGCATCTGGGGTTGCTCATGCAGCGGGTTTGTCACCTAGCGGTGCTTCCAGGACGTAATTCTTCTATGCAACAATGAGGATAATCCTCAAGTTACGGACCCAGTCCGTGTAGTTTCTACCATCATCTTTCAACTTAGCTTTCTCTAGGAACGCATTAAAATTCAACGGAACAACAACACGGGCCATCTACCTACAACAACATAGACATGCAAAATACTATCAGGTACTAAGTTCATGATAATTTAAAGTTCAATTAATCAAATTACTTAAGAACTCACACTTAGATAGACATCTCTCTAATCATCTAAGTGATCGCGTGATCCATATCAACTAAACCATGTCCGATCATCACATGAGATGGAGTAGTTTTTGGTGAACATCACTATGTTGATCATATCTACTATATGGTTCACGCTCGACCTTTCGGTCTCAGTGTTCCGAGGCCATATCTGCATATGCTAGGCTCGTCAAGTTTAACCCGAGTATTCTGCATGTGCAAAACTGGCTTGCACCCGTTTTATGTGAACGTAAAGCTTATCACACCCGATCATCACGTGGTGTCTCGGCACGACGAACTGTCGCAATGATGCATACTCAGGGAGAACAAATATACCTTGAAATTTAGTGAGAGATCATCTTATAATGCTACCGCCGTACTAAGCAAAATAAGATGCATAAAGGATAAATATCACATGCAATCAAATAAGTGGTATGATATGGCCATCATCATCTTGTGCCTTTGATCTCCATCTCCAAAGCACCGTCATGATCACCATCATCACCGGCTTGACACCTTGATCTCCATCGAGGCATCGTTGTCATCTCGCCAACTATTGCTTCTACGACTATCTCTACCGCTTAGTGATAAAGTAAAGCAATTACATGGCGATTGCATTTCATACAATAAAGCGACAACCATATGGCTCCTGCCAGTTGCCGATAACTGTTACAAAACATGATCATCTCATACAACAATTTATATATCATCACGTCTTGACCATATCACATCACAAAAAGCCCCGCAAAAACAAGTTAGACGTCCTCTACTTTGTTGTTGCAAGTTTTACATGGCTGCTATGAGCTTCTAGCAAGAACCGTTCTTACCTACACATCAAAACCACAACGTGGTATAGTGATTGCTTTTTGATCTTCAGAAAGAACCCTGTTCATTGAATCCGATTCAACTAAAGTTGGAGAAACAGACACCCGCCAGCCACCTGTGTGCAAAGCACATCGGTAGAACCAGACTCATGAACGCGGTCATGTAATGTTGGTCCGGGCTGCTTCATCCAACAATACTGCCGAATCAAGAAACAACTAGTGATGGCAAGCAATATGTATATACCCACGCCCACAACTCCTTTGTGTTCTACTCGTGCATATAACAACTACGCATAGACCTGGCTCGGATGCCACTGTTGGGGAACGTAGTATTTCAAAAAAAATGCATACGATCACACAAGATCTATCTAGGAGAAGCATAGCAACGAGCAGGGAGAGTGTGTCCACGTACCCTCGTAGACCGAAAGTGGAAGCGTTAAGTAACGCGGTTGATGTAGTCTAATGTCTTCATGATCCAACTGATCAAGTACCGAACGCACGGCACCTCCGCGATCTGCACACGTTCAGCTCAGTGATGTCCCTCGAACTCTAGATCCAGCTGAGGCCGAGGGAGAGTTTTGTCAGCACGGCGGCGTGGTGATGGTGATGATGAAGTTACCGACACAGGGCTTCGCCTAAGCACTACGACAATATGACCGAGGTGGAAATATGTGGAGGGGGCACCGCACACGGCTAAGAAATCAACTTGTGTGTCTATGGGGTTCCCCCCTCCCCCGTATATAAAGGAGGGGAGGAGGGGTTAGCCGGCCTCAAGGGGTGCGCCCCAAGGGGGGAATCCTACTCCTACTAGGAGTAGGTTCCCCCCTTTCCGAGTCCAACTAGGAGGGGAAGGAAAGAGGAAGAGGGAGAGAAGGAAAGGTGGGCCACCCCCCCCCCTCCAATTCGGATTGGGCTTGGGGGGGCGTGCCTCCACTTGGCCGCCTCCTCCTCTCTTCCACTAGGGTCCATGAAGGCCCATTAACCCCTTGGGGGGTTCCGGTAACCCCCCGGTACTCCGGAAAATGCCCAAACCTATCTGAAATCTTTCCGGTGTCCAAACATAACCTTCCAATATATCATTATTTATGTCTCTACCATTTTGAGACTCCTCATCATCTCCGTGATCACATCCGGGACTTTGAACAACCTTCGGTACATCAAATCACATAACTCACAATACATATCGTCATCGAACGTTAAGCGTGCGGACCCTACGGGTTCGAGAACTATGTAGACATGACCGAGAATCATCTCCGGTCAATAACCAATAGCGGAACCTGGATGCTCATATTGGTTCCTACATATTCTATGAAGATCTTTATCGGTCAAACCGCATAACAACATACGTTGTTCCCTTTGTCATCGGTATGTTACTTGCGCGAGATTCGATCGTCGGTATCATCATACCTAGTTCAATCTCGTTACGTGCAAGTCTCTTTACTCGTTCCGTAGTGCATCATCCCGCAACAACTCATTAGTCACATTGCTTCCAAGGCTTATAGTGATGTGCATTACCGAGAGGGCCCAAAGATACCTCTTTGACAATCGGAGTGACAAATCCTAATCTCGATCTATGCCAACTCAACAAACACCATCGGAGACACTTGTAGAGCATCTTTATAATCACCCATTCTCGTGTCTATGGCTAGGAAACTTAACCATCTTTGATTCAACGAGCTAGTCAAATAGAGGCATACTAGTGACACTCTGTTTGTCTATGTATTCACACATGTACTAAGTTTCCGGTTAATACAATTTTAGCATGAATAATAAACATTTATCATGATATAAGGAAATATAAATAACAACTTTATTATTGCCTCCAGGGCATATTTCCTTCAAAATCATCACTAAACTCCTTGCAAACAGACTGCAGAAACTGATCCTCAATCTAATACACAAGAATTAGTATGGATTTCTTAACAACAGATGCATCCAGGACTGTTTAGCATGGACTTGTGAGTACTTGCACCAATGCCAACAATCTAAGAAGGAAATTGTTTTGCTCAAACTGGACTTTGAGAAAGCATTTGACACAATCAGCCATCAAGCTCTATTTGATATTTTGAAAGCAAAAGGCTTTGGGAACAGATGGCTGAATTGGATTTACATGATTTATGGGACTGGCTTCTCTTCTATCCTACTAAATGGGGTACCAGGCAAGCAATTTATTTGTAAAAAAAGTGTGAGGCAGGGTGATCCTCTTTCACCTTTGATATTTGTTATTGCAGCTGACCTTTTGCAATCCATGATGAATGAAGCCATGCAACAATCTATGGTGGAATCTCCCCTTATTCACACATCCTGCCTTGATTATCCTATTATCCAATATGTAGATGACAGTATACTGGTTGCCAATGCTAATGCTGCTCAATTTAGCCACATCAAAAATCTTCTACTTCATTATGCTGATTATACTGGACTCAAAGTCAACTATGCAAAGGTTATTCTCACCCCAATTAACACTGCAGCAAGCAAAGTCAATCAGCTTGCCACTCTCCTTGGCTGCAAGATTGGGACCCTCCGACAGAAATATCTTGGTCTTCACTTGAGCTTAAGCAAACCCAGAATTGAAGATTACTTTCCTCTTTTGAAAAGGATTGAAAACAGATTACTTTGTTGTTCTACTCTCCTTTCTTCAGGAGATAAGTTAACCTTGGTTAAATCTGTTCTATATGGCATGCCAATCTTCTTCATGTGTACTTTGAGGATACCAATTACAGTGGTCAACCAGATCAATTCTTACCTGAAAATTTGTCTATGGAGGAAATTTGGCTCAATGGATAGAGGCATGGCAATGATAGCTTGGGATAAGATTTGTCTCCCTAAGAGGCAGGGAGGATTGGGAGTGCTAGATATTCAGATTCACAACCAAACTCTTCTTATGAAGTTTCTGCACAAGTTCCTAAATAGAGAAGATATACCTTGGGTCCAGATGGTCTGGGAAACATACTACTCCAATAGCCTACCAGGTGATAGAATAGTGGACTCTTTTTGGTGGAGATCATTGCTCAAATTACTACCCAAATATAAATAGGTTGCTCTATGCAAAATTGGACAAGGGGATACTGCTCTATTTTGGACAGATAGATGGCATGGCCAACCACTTTGCAACCAATTCCCTGAGCTTCATTCATTCACCATCAATCCAGGGATTTCGGTTGTACATGCTCTTGATCATGAGGATATGAGCATGATGTTCCACATGCCCTTGTCATAGATTGCATTCCAGCAATTCCAATCACTCCATGAGATTATTCTCAACAGAACTTACAACCAATCCTCTGATCAATGGTTCTATCCCTGGACATCTCATAGGTACTCATCCATGAAGATGTATAAACAGTTAATTGACGAGACTCCAGTCCACCATATCTTCAAGGATATCTGGTCAACCTCATGCAGGCTAAGGCACATCATTTTCTTTTGGCTCCTGCTGCATGACAGAATCAACACCAGAAACATGCTTCAGAGAAGGAGTATGCATTTACAGACATATATGTGTGCACTTTGCATCGATAACACGGAGGAAACATGCCTTCATCTCTTTTGGAACTGTCCACTTGCCCTATTGTGTTGGGACCAGATCTTACCTGACAGAGTTAGAGGCATATCTTCATTTGATGAGATTACTTTGGCTATTGGATCACTCCCAACAGATATTGCATTGGATATTATCATCGCCTGCTGCTGGGGCATTTGGTCATGCAGAAATGACAAGATCTTTCGTTCAGCTACACAGCATTTGTGGTGCTGGAAACACTATGTCAAAGAAGGACTTTGGGCGGCACGGATAAAAGCAAAACCTCAAAAGGCAGACAGTATCAAGATCTGGACTGAACAACACCTATAAACTTCTGATGTTACCTAGAACAGGAATTGGTTAAATTATGTACTTCTTTTTTTACTTTACTTGTACTTGTAGATATTATTTTAATACAATTACCGTAGAACAATTGTTCTATGGTTTCGGCTCAAAAAAAAGGTTTGCACATTCAATTTATTCCCTTAATATTTTGTATTCCCTTGATTTTAACGCAATGATCTTACCAACATTTTTGACGCTACTTGCTTAGTATGAACAGATTTTGTTGTTTATGTTGTTTCAGTAGTTGATGTTGGTCTTTCTTTGTTGCTATTCATTGCTTGATTACTCATGATGACCTCCTTGTCGAACATCATTTTCATTCGGGAATCATCACTTTTCTGTCGAATCAGGAGGCACTGACCTTCAAAACTACTATGGAGCATCAGAAAAAATACTGTGGTACAACCATCAGCGTGTAATTTCCGATGGGAGTCTACATAGCGTGAGAGTTACTTGTTTTTGTATTTGCTTGTTAACCCTTGTTTCTATTAATTGCTTGATTGCTCCTGATGATCCCCTTGTGAAACCTTGTTTTCATTCATTTGAGAATAGTCACTTCTCTTCATAGTCTTCACCTTAAAAACAACTTTGGAGCATCAGAAGTTCAAAACAATACTGTCATACAGCTATCGCATGGGATTCCGAAACTACATTGCAGCATCAAATTAACATATGTGTAAGTTTTTTTTGGAACACAGTACAGACGCAAGTGCTCATACATACGCGCATACACTCACCCCTATAAACGCGCGTGCGCACACACACCCTACCCCTATAAGCACCTTCGAGAGACTGAGCCGGCATATCATCTTGAGATTTACGAAGTTACCATAGACGCTTCGTCATCGACAGAAACATCTTCTCCCACTGAAAACGCATCGCCTGAAATCCTAAAATAAATTCAGAAGTAATGTGAGCACGAAGACTTAAACCCTGGTGAACGGAGGATACCACTGTCCCTCTAACCATCCAACCACAGATTGGTTCGCAACATGTGTGTAAGTTTGAACAAGCCCAAAACTGTTCTGGATGTCACTTCCCAAAACTGAACCTTTCCGAGACGGAACGAAAAAACTATTCGGGATGTCACGTCCAAAACGGGTTTTTATTTTGTGAGATGTATGGGAAAAAACGAATGTTGTGACTTGGGGTGCTTCACACTGCACACAACCAAGCACACATATAAAACGATGAATACTTCTGTTTCTATAAGACCGCACCTTTTTTCAGTTTCGTTTAGAAAAAAATAGTAAATTGAGGTTGGGACCAAAATACTAAAACCCAACAATTTATGAAATTACGGTGTTTGTTGATATCAAACTCATTATATTATTTTAAACCGTGGCTTCTTAAACCCAAACGATAAGTGGTATGTGTGTGGCACGAAGCACTTCGGCCATGACGTTTTTTACAACTATAAACTTGCCAGACGAAAGAAAAAATATATTAAAAACCTCAATTTGTCATCCAAAAAAAAGTTGTCATGCTTAACAACTAAAGTTATCATTCTCACGTCACTAAACTTGCCATAAAAACATTCGAAGTTGCCATGTCCTTAAAAAAACACGGTGTTCCTCTGAAACTCCAAAAAAAACTGAGCTGCCAAATGTAGCCCTGTGTTTTCATTCAAGAAGTTCGACGCAATCCTTTAGGCCTCATTTGATATAGAGGGATTTCTAGCCCCAAAAAAAATGGGGATTTCAGAGAATTGGGTAATGTTGTTTCCTCCTGTCTCGCCAAGAAGGAGCTGCTGCGAGCGGCAGCGACAAACGAGCTGCGAGGCGGACGGGTTCTCATTCCGCGAGAGGCTACGCGAGGCTATTGAGCCGCGTGGGTCAAAAGGGGTTGTTGCGAATTGGAGTGGTTTGGCCCGTTTAATACATGCGAATCAAATGGGCTGGCAGGGTTTCTGGGGATTCTGGGCCCTACGGGGATATTCCTCTCTAATCCACTTCAAACCTCTTCCATCAAATGAGGCCTTATATTCTCTGTCTAATCAAGCAGAACTTTAGAGCATCAGAACCGTTCCGTACATAACTTCTGCGTGTCGAATTCCAGACAAACCACGTGTTTGTTCTCCACAACTTCTGCGTGTCGAATTGCAGACAAACCACGTGTTTGTACTCCTGAGTTCGAAACAAAGCCAAACTGTTCACGTGCCTGCATATCAACGTCAATACAAATCACGTCCCCACGTATCAATGCCAGTACAAAACACGCCTCTATATACATGCTGCAGATAATGGAAACTGAATGGTTTAGGTAAGGTTGAATGGTTTCAAAAAGATCAAATAAGATCTTCGCATGAGTTTCACAGCTCGATTTTCTGCGAATCCCCAGCATGTTAAAAAGAAGGTAGGGCAGGAACGGTAAAGATGAATTTTGGCCCAATCCTAAGACTAAAAATAGCATGTATAAAACCGGGCATCATGCTTCCCTGCAGAACAAGCACCTGATGGCGCGAGATGTACAGAAGAACCATAAGAATAGACGTGCACAGCATGGCACCACAAGGTTGGACAATAATAATCACACCATGTACAACATGACAGCCCTATTCCTACAAGAAAAATGGGTTTCAAAATGTACCTAACCAAATGGCCTGTTATACTGGAGCCAGACAATAGACAAAACCCAGAGTTATATTACACCACAACACAGGGCATTTCTAGTACAGGGAGCAAAAGACCATCCCAGAGGCAGGCGTCACATCCTAATCGGTTTGAATCAGGATCGCACTTAAACCTGAACATTTGTTTCCATGGGTGGCTCGTGCTAGAACAGATTTCATCCATCAAAACTTCATGGTGCTTGCTTTAGGTGCCAAGACAGATGATTAAGGCACTCAATATGGTGCAAACATGATGATCCAGCAGCAGCAACCGTGTCATGACGATATTGGCTCGTAAGGAAAAGAAAGCCACGGGTGTTTCAATGCTTCCAAGGCGCTTGGGCGCTTCTTCGGATTCACCTCGAGAAGGTATGAAACAAACTCGATGAAACCTTGGTCAGCCATGGGCAAGCGGTGCCGCAATGATGTCTTCTTTGGAATCAAGTATTCTAGCCTGCTACTTTCCTGAAGCAAAGTCAATTGCGACTTATTTTAGAAACGATACTATTTCAAGGAAGAATCTGAATCAGGTGTGTCGGAGTGAAAAAAACATGGCTCAAGGGTTCAAACCTGATTTCTTTCATACAACATGTGATTCTTTGTGAAGTATTTATAAGTATCACGCCCCTGTGCAAGCATAGCTTGTTCTATGGAACCAATGATGCCCATCACACGTGCAAGTAATGTCGCAGGAGAATCGTTTTGAAAAAGAACCTGAAGAGCATATACCAATAGAAAGATTAGCTAACATATTCTGCATGTGTAAGATGAAACACCAAATATATATTTTACTGTTGACAACTAAACATATAACATAGAGACGGGCGAAAGAAAAATAAAATAGCTTCTGTTAATGAGATATATAGTTCCTAATTGTCTCATTTCCATACTAGTACTGTTAATGAACCTGAAACATAGATCTATGGTAAAGATATTAAAGAAATATGCGCTGAAAGAAAAGTTCTCCTTTTATGTGATTAAACTGTGGGTTTGCATTACAGGCTCTTTCTATTATATGTCACTAAAAGATTGTTACAGAAACAAACAATGAAAGAATGACAATAAATATAACTGTTAAGAACGGTAATCATCAGCATGCGATAGTCACTTACATTCCCAGTGCAAAGTTCTGCTAGAATACATCCAAGTGACCATATATCTATCTTTTTGTCATAAGGTAGGCCCAGTATAACCTCAGGTGCACGGTAAGATCGCGATTGAACGTATGAGCATAGATGATCAGTCTCAAAACAGCTACTGCCAAGGTCAATGACCTTAATTTCACATCTACTATAGCTCTTCACCAATATGTTCTCTGGCTTCAGATCACAATGAATAAGACCAAGTCCATGCAAAAACTGCAGTGACTCCAGACACTGAACGGCTATTGACTGCAAAACGGATCCATCAAAGAAATAAATCAATTACCAGCATGAAAAGTTGATTCATGTCCAATTGCTTAGCGAAAATACTGAATCAGCATTAATTGGTGATAAAGCTTAATGATACCTGTAATCTTGGCATCGTAAAGTAAACCTCGCCTCCTGATTCTCTGTTAAACTTTTGAAATTCATACAAATTTGCCTTCAGAAGTTCACAAACTATCAACAAATGTTCCTGCAAACAAATACTTCAAGTAAGTTTGAAAGAAAACAGAGCTGACTTCGTCACAGGACGCCCTAATCTAAATTTGACAATGACTAAAGATAGCAACCCAATCATTCTAATGAATCGACTTGACAAAGAATCTCAAAGCCTTTTTTATTTACAAAATAAACTCAACTCCTAGACCTTCATAGTATCAACAAATAATCCTCCAATTGTGTTTGAAACAAGTGCAACACCAAACATGGCAAATTTCATTACAAGATGCAATGGACTGAGGGTAAAGGATTAGATCATTTGGCAAATGTGAATGATTGCAAAAACCAACAAATATGACAATTCTAATAGATCAAATGGCACAAGGATCTCCAACCCAGCCTTAATGCGTAGGAACTATAAATGTTAATCTACACAAGAAATCAATGCCAAGATAACTAGAGGAAATGTTTATAAAGAGAGGGCGAAAAACTGTTGAGCAAACGAAATAAATGTATCAACAAATTAACACTAACAGCTTATAATCAAGATCTCAAATTACCATAATGTACTGTTCATATATGCATCTTCAGTAAAAAAAATAGGAAAATGCTTCAGTAAAATAATTGGGAACATATATCTCAACCCTAAACTTGAAAAAAGTATACGCTCAATGAGAACTAAATGAGACCAAGAAGGGATCAGGGAAAGATTAAAAATATTCATACTTACCCGATAGTAGAAGTAATCATATAGACGCAGAAGGTGGTACTTGTCCGCAGGGTCATGCTTGTTTACATATTTCAGAAGCTTGATCTCATCAAGGCTCTGGTCGAAAAAATCTTTGTTGTTCTTAATGATTTTAACACACACGTCCATTCCTGTGTGTAAATCATGTGCCTGGATAGCTTTGCTGAACGCTGCTGATCCCAAATACTCCGTGACATGGTAACGACCAGCAATAACAGAATTGAGAACAACATGGAAATTTTTGTCTTCTTCGAAACCAGTTCTGTTTTAAAGTTTACAGAAGATAAATGTCAGAGTAAATAAGCATCTTTACACAGAAACAAATACACATTGTTCCATTCTAAATGTAAACACCAAGCACAAATAGAGAAGTAGGCCTGTCCATTTCCTTTTAAGCTTAACACAAATCAGGAATAAAAAAGAGCAATCAAGGAATCAAGGACTAAAAAAGGTACCTATTTTTCCTATGCACAATCTTCAGATTGAAAGTTTCAAATTCTTCCTCCTGGGCCTTTATCTGCCTTACTTGTTCTTGCAATGCTGCTGCTTCCTCGTCATCTAACGTGGTACCGGTCTCCTCTTCTTGTGCATCATCTAGTTTCTGATGACGAGCATTCATTGTTTCCTCCACTTCATCATAAGTATTGTTCAGAGCAGACGATGCGCTTGAGTTTCTTGATCTAACAACATCAGAAGTCATTTCATCTCGAGAGCTCCTTAGGGAAGAGACACTGTTCCTTTTCTTCCATGTGGCAAGTGTATCATCTGATACCGTGCCATTTTGACAGTCATCAGGATCATTGATTGAATAATCATCCTTCTTTGACCATGAAGACTTAACATCTGATTCGGTATTTTTTCCAGAATGCAGTGGCGGTGGAAAAGAAAATCCACCATCACCATAAGCTGCTCCTGGTGGCATATTGCCCTTTTGGATATCATAGTTTATTTGGTCCTGTTTGGCTCCATTCGCATTAACCTTTTTCTTTTCCGTTTCTTGCTGAGAGTGTCTCTTTCCACTAACACTCAGATTACTTTCGTTGAAGTATTCTATGTCCCCTTCACTGCTTCCTCCAATCAGACTTTCACGCACCTCACTGCCAATGTCAGCAGCATCACTACTTATACCAACACCAATTGACCTGACTGAACCGTGCTGATCATCCTCAACAAAAGGGTCATCAGGATGAGGTCGTGCAGAATCATTAAGGAATTTCCCATTTCCTAACATGCCTAGTTCACTATTCTGTGACACAAAACCCTGCCATACTGGTTCAGAATGCATCAAATTTAGTTCTTCTGAATCCAAAAGTTGACCATCATACTGGGCTATCATATCATTATCAGGAATCCCATGTCCTATTGGCCGCTCCGAAGTACCTATCGGTGCGATGTTTTTCCCATGAAAATACTGCTCACCAGATATGTAAGAATCCTCTTCAACAAATGATTGGTCATCGTCATCATCCTTTGTAGGACGATCATGTCGATCAGCACCACTTGTGTGACCAGTTGGCTTCTCATTGTCACTAGGATAGTCAATCTCATGTGCAAGAAACCAAGTTTCATCCTCAATTGGTTGTCGGGTGTAGCCAACATCGTCGTCATCGTCATACTCATCAGAGTCCCAATACTCATTTGGATACTCAAGCAAATCATCACCAAGTGTGTCAAAAACCATGTCAGGAGTATCCTCTGCAATGCCTTGGCTGACGGATAACCAACTACTGCCAACCGTGCGTCTTCCACCTGAATGTGTTAACATGTAGGTCAAGTGTTAAATGCCAAAAGATTAGCCAAACTCAGATAAGTGAACATACAGTAGAGCACTATAGCAGCTCTGAAGCATGGGAAAACACTCCTATATAGTTTCAGTATTTTCATCCTAGAGCAAGAAACATTTCACTGTTGCAAATTTGAATATCCATACTATCAAACATGAAATTTTCACACAGGTTGAGTCCTGGGTTCTCTTTTAGCTCGCATAAGATCTACAGGAAAATGTGAAATGAGCGGTACATATCCCTTTACAAGAGCATATGCTCTAAAAGACAAGTGCCCTTCAAATGCAAAGAAAAAGACGTACCATCAAAGATTCAATTTGCCTACTGATACTATCAAAGATCAAAGTTTCCAGAAGACTTGAGTTTTGAATTTTAAAAATCTCACATAAGATCAACAAGCAAATGGGAAATGACCACTAAATATTCCTTTGGGAAAAAGAAGGAACAGAACACAATTATAAAAGTATGGCATATGAGAGTGCTGCCAAAATATATAAAAGGTCATATGCTTTAAAGGCAAGTGTCCTTAAAATGTAAAAAAGGTCTCTCATTTGGCTCATGTGATAATGCCGTCAAACCATGCATGATTACTGAAGGATCAGACAATTGTATGTAGTATGTAGCATAGCAAGGATACAAGCTAATATGTCTGTCCAGAAACTTCAACAAAAGCAGAGTTTTGTCAGAAAATGTGATTTTTATTTTGTCACAAAAAACTCTCCACACAAGAACTCTAACAAATAACCTGCTTCAGCTGATGTCCTTGTTCTCTATCAAAGGCATATACAGTACAAATCATGTTATCTCAAGCTTGCTGTCCTACAGAACCAAGATGACAATCCTGGTGATTTGGTCTGGACAACTTCTAGGTCAAGGAGAGTTGTTATTCGCTCAATAGACAATTTGAAGGATAAACAAACAAGTTTGGCACAAACCGACACAAAATAAAGCTGCAGAGTTCACAAAAGGGGACAACGGCAATGACTCTAGAACAATTACTTCCCAAGAAGCGAAGTGGACAATTGTTACAAGTTCATTAAAACTGTAAACAAAACCATTCAAGTCGTAAGAGACTTCACAATTTCTATTGTCATATGCTCATGTTCAAGACAAAGAAAAATAGAATAAATATCTCGAACTAGTGCCTGTATAGTCATCTTCCTAATTGTGATGCTGTAATGTGCACAATTTTCTACAAATCTTTGTAATGTTCAGTTGTTCACACAAAGAAGGGCCAAATGTACTAAAAGTTGCAGTTTCCTGTGGTAGGTATGAGCTACACAGTCGCAGTTCTGTAGAAAAAAATATAGTAGGTTTTGTAAATATGTACACAGAGCAATCTGCTGTGCAGCTCAAGAGTAAGGTAGAATCAATTTGCAGCTACTGTTGTAATTAAAAGATGATCATGTTGCCATGTCACTATCAAATTTGTAAACAAAATACCTGATGATGTAATGTCCTGCCCAATGGGAACATTAAGATAAGACCCAATCATAAAGACATGGTCAGTACTAGGGTCGTTGGATCCAGATCCATGATGATCGATCTTCTCCTCCCAGTTCATATTAACAAGCTTATCCTCAGACTTGAGCCGCACAGGAGGCAACTTTGGAAACTCCTCACGTTGGCTATTTCCCATGAGCTGCAGATCGAAGCATCGGTCGGCAACGTGGTCTACAATACTCTGGGGCTTCCCTGAGTAATACTGCCTGCTCCCCTCATCAGGCTGCCTCTTTGCTGCTTTTCCCGAACCATCGGCATTGACGCTCTTCTTCGTATATTTCCTCTCATTTCCATCCTGGTGCGCACTATGGTAACTAGACGACGGGATCTCTGTAGGAAATGGAAGCACCGTCTTGACTGCATAGCCATTCAAGGGCTCCTCCTTTTCTGGGACCAGATTCTTGTCACTCGAATGGCCTGGTTCACTGACTTCACTTCTCCCCACGGTGTCAACTTTCCCCTTCCCTCTTCCAAACGAAACCTTCTGCTCCAGCACCGGACCAGGCTGCTCGGTCCCAACACCCCGGTCCCTCTTCTCAGTTAACGATGTGCGGCGATGCCTTGGCACCTCCTCTGACACCAGAAGCTCGGCCAGCTGCTCCACGGTGCTGTTGGCAATGCTGAAGTTCCACGGGTACAGATCCCCTGTGTTGCTGTTCTCCAGAGGCAGGCCAATCCCCAGCCCCTTCTTCCCATCAGATCCATTCGCCAGGCCTCCGACATCAATCTCCTTGACAATGAACTCCCTGGACGAGTCGGCGCTCCTCACGGAAGAAGCGGCGCCTCTCGGCCCTGCGGTGGAGCCCGCCTCGGAGCCGTCCCGCTCGTCCTCCTCCTTGGGCGAGGGCTCGGCCGCGCGCCTCTGCCCGTTGGTGGCGCTGAGCTCCCCGCGGAGGGCGGCCTCGGCCTTGGCGAACCGGTTCTTCTTGAGGAACTCCAGCACCAGATCGATGTTCTCCGCCATGGTTCCCTCCAATATCCGCAGCGAGACCGGGCAGAATGCTTGGCAGGAGGCGCCGCCAAGCTAAAAGGCCGCGCTTTGCAGAGCCCGGACCCGGCCAAATCGGCCGATTCGAAGCTTCGAGCCCTCGGGGACTTGCGAGGCCACAGAATGCGCCGCCGCGCCGCCGAAAGCCCCGCGAATCGAGCCCCGGAGCTCCCCGGAGCCGCGCTTCCGCGACAGCAAGAAGAAGAGCAAAGAGCCAATCCCTAGGGCGAAGCGAAACCGCAGCGGCGCTCCGCGGAGCGAGCAAGCGAGTGAGGAAGCACGAATCCGCGGGAGCCCGGCGGCGGTCGAGTCGCGGGAGGAAAATCCTAGCCGTCCCCTGGGCCCCAGCCTCAACCCCGTCCGGTCGGCCGCGAGCGGGGGGGAGCGGCAGGCAAAGGCAGGGCAGGGCGGGGCGGAGGAGGAAGGGAGGGGTGGACTAGGGGGGCGGGAGGCGGGGGCGGGCGGTCAGCGTGGGGCGGCGCTGGGCAGATCGAGGGCGGGGGCGGCGGGGCGGCGGCGCGGGGGCATTGGGGATCAGGGGGCGGCCGGCGTGGCTGGGGACAGCATATTCGCAGTGGTGGTGGTGTGGCGAGACGCGAAAAGAAAGAAATGGTTCTTTTCCCTGCTCCGTTTCGGCTGTGGTTTGTGGCTTGCGCTTGCGGCCCGGCGGCGAGGGGAATAGGGGATCGATCCGGGGTGGGGAATCGAGTCGAGGAGGGATTTGTGGGGGGGTGGCGGATAACAAATCCTTTTTTCTCTCTCGCGTTCCGTGTGTGTGTGTGTGTGTGTGCGTTGCAATTTGCGATTGGGCGGTCGTTCAAAATTGGTCCCTGTTCCGCGTGGCGAGTGTGACCGTTCGGCGCTTTCATTGGCCTCGCGGGGATGGATGGATGGATGGATTGCCCTAAGCAAAAGGGATCCCTCCCAGGTATCTCGCTGTAAAGTGCATCTTCGATGCCCTAGCCTCTTATCTAGACACTACTAGAGCTTACGAAATGTGCAACTTTTGCTTCCCGTCTAGTACTACATACAAAGTGAAGAAGAATGTGTGACTTCACTCAGATTCCATGCAAGGTTCTACTATATGAGAACACATATAGATACTCATAAAAAGGTTGTGTAGAGATAGACGTTTTCCCGCGGTCTAGATAATTTGCGTCTGATGCATTATGATTCCACGTTTATACGAGAAATAGACCCTGGGAAAATGAAAATAGAAGCCCTTCCGCGAAAGAAAGCATCGTGAATGGCTGTTTTTTTGTTCGTGTTTTTCTTGCATCAAGGAATTTGTATCTTTTCCTTTTTAACTCTGAGGGGTTTGCCTCTAATGTGTTTACGATTACACATAAAGCTCTGTAAGAAAACAAGACCCATCTCTCATAATAATAATAATAAACAATAATAATCGAGACACCGCGAATAGAAATAGAAGCCATTCCGCGACAAAAAAGTGGCGTGGATAGTGGATTTCAAGGCCTACCTAGGTATATCACGTTTAGTGGGGGTGAGTGACGGCAGCACGCTCTTTGTTTCTATCCAAACTCTCTATGATACGTGTAGAGTCACCTCCACAGTCACACCCTCTCCCTTTTGTCGGCGGATATTCTAGCCTGTGTGAAACATGACGACAAAGCATCCAGCAATGGTGCCTTTTGTCGGGTCACGGTGGGTGGATTCAAGATGGAAGGGGTGATGACCGCACACTTAGCTCCATGAATGAGCATCCCTCTATGGTATCTTATTTGTTTCAATTGGCATTTTCCTTAAGCCTTCAATGCCTTCCTTATAACAGACAAAGAAAACAAGGGAGAGTGTGGTATTATTTTTTCCCGCGAATGAAAAGCTTTCATTCATTATTAGATCGTTCATACAATCTGATTGGCATAAAGTGTCAATCGCCTCAGGGTCTGACAGTCGTGCGGGGCAGGCATATCTACCCATCTAGGAAAGAGCATGACTAACATGCTTCTGTTTAGGGTATATAATAAATGAATAAAATTATGTGAAGTATCCCTTTCTCTTTGACAGTGTATAGCATCCTAGAGATATTTAAACTAGGTTTGCTCCTAATTTTAAAAAGTAGTGTAAGGGAATGGTGTTGGGACGGGAAGCCTAGCAAAGGGCCTCAGTGGCGTCGGGTTCGACCTGAGGGTTTTTCCATCAAACTTTTTTGTTGGCGCGAGGGGGCTACCTCATAGCAAACCAGTCATTCAGCGAATCAACATGTTGTTGGATGGTTAGGAGGACAATGGTATCCCCAACCTACTAGGGTTCAAATCCTGGTGCTCGCATTATTTCTGAATTTACTTCAGGATTTACGCCGATGCGTGTTTAGTGGAGGAGACGTTCTCATCGACTACGATGCGCCTATGATGACTTCGTCAATCTCGAGATGATATGCCAGCTCAGTCTCTCAGAGGTGCTCATATGGGTAGGATCTGCGTGTGTGTTCATAGAAATGAGTGTATGTGTATATATAAGTGTCTGCGTCTGTACTGTGTTATAAATAAAGCGAGCCAGTCATTTGCTCCAACCCCTCCCTAGCTCGAACGTCTGACACATACTGGAGTCTTGTTTATAAAAGAGAGAAAGAAACCGATGAAGTGCGGTACATAATAAGAAAATAAAACTATTTGGCTAGGTAGGTCACGTTCGGTGGGGCTGAGTGACGGCACCATGCTCTTTGTATCCAAACTATCAAGATACTTGTAAAGCCGCCTTCCTTGTTGCACTCTCTACCCTTTGTTGACGAAGATTCTAGCCTATGTGGAACATGATGACAAAGCAACGTCATACTAGCGGTGGTGCCTTCTGTCGGGTCACGATGGGTGTGATGAAGTTGTTGGCCTCGAGGGGTGGATTCAAGGCGAAAGGGGTGATGGCCGCACGCTTAGCTATGTGAAAGAGCATATCCCTCTTTGTGGCGCCTTATTTGTTTCAATTGGCATTTTCTTTCACCATAAAGAGAGAGGCCCTTAATGTTTTCCTTATAAAGAGAAACAAAACAGTGGAGTATAGTACTTGTTTTTCGTGAATTGAAAATTTTCATTCGTTAAGGATCGCTCATACAATCTGATTGGCGTAGAGTGCCAATCTCATGAGGGCCTACCCTCCCGCCAGGTAGACAGTCATGCAGGCAGGGATCTACCCATCTTAATAAGAACATGACTAAAATGGTTCTTCTCACGGTGCATATAATTAGAAGGGTTTTTATCATTTATGCCACCGGTTGTGTCCCACTACTCAGTTTTGCCACTAGAAATTTCAAAAGCTCAAAAATGACATCGCTTCGTTAGATACATGCTCAAAAATGCCATTAGGCAGTGATCTCAAATCTTTTTTGCCATGTTATAATGACATAAATACCTATGGACCAACATGCCAGCTTTCCCTCTATCTCACTACAATAAAGTGTGAGGCCTACTTGATCCCAACAACGTTCTTATTTTTCTGTAAAATTATTCGTTTGGTTACTCCTGACAAGTGGGTCCACACTTATCGTTGTGAGATAGAGAGAACTGACATGTGGGTCTAGACTTATTTTTGTCATATAATATGATCAACGGGTTTGACGTGAAAATAACAATGTCTAATGGCATTTTTGAGCAAACATCTAACGAAACGATGGCAATTTTGAGCAAGCATCTCACAGATCGATGGCATTTTTGAGTAGCTGTAACTTCTAATAGCAACTGAGTAGTGAGACACAACTAGTGGCATATGCTGAAATTTGAGATGGGCTCTAGGCCCATATAGCAATTTCTGATAAATCTCTAAGAGCCCATGTGGGTTATTATGGCACTAGGTGTAGTGGGAAGTTTAGTCCCACCCGAAAGTGGAAGAGGAGTTGGACCTCCTTATAAGGGTTTCTCTTCTACATGCTATTGGAGCTTGAGAAGAGAAGAGGCCCTCGCGCACTCGTCCGCCGCCGCCCGCCTCGCCGCGCCGCGGGTTGCGGGATTGAGCCGAACCGAGCTTACACCTACGCGCTTATTTTTGACAGTCACTAATGGAGAGTTCTCTAACAGCTGGGCCACGATCTGAGACGTCGGATCGTGGGCTATCACGGACTCGGACGTGGGTCGAGCCCACGTCTCTCGACGCGGCTGCGCCTATATAAGTGTGCGGTGTCTCCTAACCCTAGCTGCCATGAACAAATCACATCTGCTCCCACGCGCATGCCCATCGTCGTTCCCTTGCTGCTACTGCCGCCGGTGACTCCATCCCGTCCGCCGCGTACATGGTCGACGGGAGAGCAGGTCTCCGAAACCACGCCCTTCTGGTTCCTGTACGGGGTGAGGGGCGAATAGGTTTTTGGGCAGCGATTACGCGACTGTTCGCTTCCGATCGTCTACTTCCTATACGTCTGCATCGCCTTCATCATCACCATGTCCACCGACGCCGAACGTGCCGCCGTCGAGAAAGATGAAGCTGACAAGAAGGCCGCCGAGGACGCCGCTGCTGCCATCAAAGCCGCGGCCTCTGCATGGCCTACTGGAGGGCATAACTCATTTATCCCGCTCCTACTGTTTTCTGTTTTAACCATGCTAGCATTATACGTAGATCTTTCTGCAATTAGCGTAGTATGTGCTAGCTTGACTAAATATCAGTATGCATTTATTTGTGTTAATGCCATGCTAGTGATTTACTCGTGGATTAATTTAATTGAGAAATTGCCTATTTACTCAACAATCCAAAAACCTATTATGTGTATCTGTTTTTGGGGCAGGCTCATGAGATAAGTTTACCAGTTCATATTTTCGGCAAGTGGCTTTGCCGCTGCACTGAAACCGGATAAATTTACCGGTTCATATTTTAAGCGTCGACAGACTAAGACCACTTTATGGCTCACGGCTATGAACATGTTCTGGGTCACCGGTGTCTTGACGGGAACGATTGCTCCTGAACAGGAGAAGGCATTCAAGGAGGCCACCGTTGTGTTCCTCGGAGCAGTTCTTAGCGTGATCGGAGATAAACTGGTCGACGCATATTTACATGTGCATGTCGCCAAGGACTTGTGGGAGGCGCTCGAATCTAAGTTCAGGGCCGCCGATGCCGGGAGCGAGATGTATATTATAGAGCAGTTCCACGATTACAAGATGGTTGAAAACCGTCCTGTATTGGAGCAGGCTCATGAGATAACATGCATTGTTAAGGAGCTTGAACTTCTTAAGTGCGAGTTACCGGATAAGTTTGTCGCAGGCTGCGTAATCGCTAAGCTCCCTAATTCCTAGAGGAACTTTGCCACCACTCTGAAACATCAGAGGCGTGAATTCTCTGTGGAGGATGTCATTGGCCATCTGAGTGTTGAGCATAATTCAAGGGCAAAGGACTCGCACAGAAAAGGGGCCGAAGGGACTTCTGTCGCCAACATGGTGAACCAGAAGAACTTCAACTCCCACAAGCCCAAGGGAAAGAACGGTGTCCAACACAATACCGACTTTAAGAAGAAGGATAAGAAGACCTTCAAGAAGAACAAGAAGTATGAGGGCTGCTTTACTTGTGGTTCGGTTGAACATTGAGCCAACAAGTGCCCAAACAAGTCCGTCAACATGATTGTGGACAACAATGAGAATGGTGCACCTGGGTACGGTAATTTATTTACTGTTTTTTCAGTGTTCCAGCCCACCGATTGGTGGGTGGACACAAGTGCAGGTGTACATGTGTGTGCTGACATTTCATTGTTCACTTCTTATCAGGTCATAGGCCATGGGTCCGTGTTGATGGGGAATGGCGCGAGTGCTTCTGTTTATGGTGTTGATACGGTCGATCTGAAGTTTACTTCGGGAAGGATCGTGCAGCTGAAGAACGTGCAGCATGTCCCGGCCATCAAGAAGAACCTCGTTAGTGGCTCCCTCCTATGTAGAGAAGGGTTTAAGTTGGTTTGCGAGTCTAATAAATTAGTTGTTATGAAATATGGACTCTTTGTTGGAAAAGGTTATGAGAGCGGAGGGATGTTCTGCCTTTCCCTCGCAATTTTTTGTAATAAAGTCGTGAACCATGTTCATTCGAATGTTAATGAATCTGAAGTTTGACATTTATGTCTTTGTCACATTAGTTTCGGTGTTATGACGCGGCTAGCCAAGTTGGATTTAATCCTGAGTTTTACTTTAGTCAAAGGTTCGAAGTGCCTTTCATGTGTGCAAGCTAAGCAACCTCGCAAGCCTCACAAGGCCGCGGAGGAGAGACACTTGGCACCATTAGAACTCATACATTCTGATCTTTGTGAGATGAATGGTGTGTTGACTAAAGGTGGAAAGAAATACTTCATGACATTGATAGATGATTCCACTAGATATTGCTATGTGTATCTGTTAAATACTAAAGATGAGGCTCTACACTACTTTAAAATCTATAAGGCAGAAGTCGAGAATCAACTTGAAAAGAAAATTAAACGAGTCCGGTCAGATTGTGGTGGAGAGTACTTCTCGAGTGAGTTTAATTCCTTCTGTGCGGAACATGGCATTATTCATGAGAGGACGCCTCCCTATTCACCCCAGTCAAACGGGGTTGCCGAGCGGAAAAATCATACTCTAACTGATTTGGTTAACGCCATGTTAGATACATCGGGTTTATTCAAGGCATGGTGGGGGGAGGCTATATTGACGGCATGTCATGTCCTGAATAAAGTTCCGACAAAGGATAATGAGATCACTCCCTATGAGAAATGGGCAAAGAGAAGGACAACACTCTCGTACTTGCATACTTGGGGCTATTTGGCGAAAGTCAATGTGCCGATCCCCAAAAAGCGTAAGCTTGGACCAAAGACGGTGGACTGTGTTAATTTGGGCTATGCTAAGAACAACGTTGGCTATAGATTTCTAGTAATGAAATCTGAGGTACCTAACCAGAAGGTCGGTACAATTATGGAGTCTAAGGATGCTACATTCTTCGAGGATATTTTTTCTATGAGAGATATGCAAAGCACTTCTAAACAGAAATCTGAGAAGACTCCTGAACCTGCCATCCCTATGGAATATTATGAACAAACACATGATGAAAATCCCGAGGAGGATGACGAGGAAACCCTTGGTAGGGGCAAGAGACAAAGGACTGCAAAGACCTTTGGTGTTGATTTCTTCGTGTACCTCGTGGATGATACTCCTACTTCTATTTCAGAAGCGTATGCCTCTCCAGAAGCTGACTACTGGAAGGATGCGGTCCGTAGCGAGATGGATTCCATCATGGCTAACGGGACATGGGAGATTGCTGAGCGCCCCTATGGTTGCAAACCATTGGGATGTAAGTAGGTATTCAAAAAGAAGCTTAGGCCCAATGGTACGATTGAAAAGTACAAGGCTAGGCTTGTGGCCAAGGGTTATGACCAGAAAGAAGAGGAAGATTTCTTCGATACTTATTCACCTGTGGCTAGACTGACCACCATTAGAGTATTACTCTCGTTGGCGGCCTCGCATGGTCTTCTCGTCCACCAGATGGATGTTAAGACGACTTTTCTGAATGGAGAGCTAAATGAGGAAATCTAAATGCAACAGCCAGATGGCTTTGTGATAGATGGTCAGGAAAGAAAGGTGTGTAGGTTGCTGAAATCTTTATATGGCCTGAAGCAAGCACCTAAGCAATGGCATGATAAGTTTAATACAACTCTGACATCTGTTGGTTTCGTTGTTAATGAGGCTGACAAATGTGTATACTATCGCCATGGTGGGGGCGAAGGAGTTATACTGTGCTTGTATGTTGATGGCATACTAATATTCGGAACCAACCTCAAAGTCATTGAGGAGGTCAAGTCGTTTCTGTCTCAGAACTTTGAGATGAAAGACCTTGGTGTGGCTGATGTTATCTTGAACATCAAGCTATTGAGAGATAATGAGGGTGGGATTACACTTCTGCAATCCCACTATGTTAAGAAGGTGTTGAGTCGTTTTGGATATTCAGACTGCACACCATCTCAAACACCATATGATCCTAGCATGTTGATTCGAAAGTCCAAAGGCACGACTATAGATCAATTGAGATACTCTCAAATCATTGGTTCACTGATGTACCTAGCGAGCGCAACGAGGCCTAACATCGCGTTTGCTGTGAGCAAACTGAGCCGGGTTTTTTTTTCAAACCGGGTGATGTACATTGATATGCTGTTGAAAGAGTTATGCGCTATCTGAAAGGTACTATGAACTATGGACTTCACTATACCGGATACCCGTCGGTACTTGAAGGGTATAGTGATGCAAATTGGATCCCTGATGCTAATGAGATGAAGGCCACAACTGGGTATATGTTTACTCTTGGAGGTGGCGCTGTTTCCTGGAAGTCTTGCAAGCAAACGATCTTAACGAGATCGACAATGGAAGCAGAATTAACAGCATTAGACACATCTGATGTCGAAGCAGGATGGCTTTAAGATCTTTTGATGGACTTGCCATTGGTTGATAAACCGGTTCCGGCTATCCTTATAAACCGCGATAATCAGACTGTCATCACCAAGGTGAAAAGTTCAAAGGACAACATGAAGTCTAACAAACACATAAGAATGAGATTAAAGGCTGACAGAAAATTAAGAAACTCCGGAGTGATAGCGTTGGAGTATGTCCATACGACTAAGAATCTGGCAGATCCCTTTACGAAAGGGCTATCACATGTAGTGATAGATAATGCATCGAGGGAGATGGGTATGAGACCCACATGAGTTGCCATGGTAGTAACCCAACCTATGTGATCGGAGATCCCGTGAATTAGGACCTGGGAAAACAAGCCAGTGGTGAACTGAGGAGAGTAACTATACTAACTCACTCCGTTGGAGATGCAATACTCTCGATACTATATGGTAGGATGACTACTGTCTTAGTGTATTCCGAAGCTTATATAAGCAAGATGCTATCCTACAGAGCGATCTTTAGAGGAACACACCTATATGAGCCCGACTGCTGGTCACAGTCTATGAGATTGGGGTGATCTCTAGTAAGCTCATGAATAGGCCAGGAGTGTGACTTATATGCTTCACCCGAGGGGTCAGCCTTCGGCACTCTAGTACTAGTAAGACATGTGGTGAAACTTCTTTACGCCAAACTGACAATTTAAGGCATAGTCCATTGTTCAATTGTGAAGGAGTGTAACTACTTGCTCTAGGTGAAGCTCAACCTTAACAGGTCTTCACTGAAACAATGGTATATCTAAACAGTAGTTGAAATAGAGGACACAATGGGCCCTTGAGATCTGATGGTGGATTGCTGAAATTTGAGATGGGCTTTAGGCCCATATAGCAATTTCTGAAAAATCTCTAAGGCCCCATGTGGGTTATATGGCACTAGGTGTAGTGGGAAGTTTAGTCCCACCCCAGAAGTGGAAGAGGAGTTGGACCTCCTTATAAGGGTTTCTCTTCTACATGCTATTGGAGCTTGAGAAGAGAAGAGGCCCTCGCGCACTCCTCCTCCGCCGCCCGCCTCGCCACGCCGCGCCGCGGATTGCGGGATTGAGCCGAGCCAAGCTCACACCTACACGCTTATTTTTGCCAGTCACTAATGGAGAGTTCTCTGACAGCTGGGCCACGATCCGAGACGTCGGATCGTGGGTTGTCACGAACTCGGACCTGGGTCGAGCCCACGTCTCTCCACGCATAAGTGTGCGGTGTCTCCTAACCCTAGCCGCCACGAACAGATCACATCTGCTCCCACGCGCACGCCCACCGCCGTTCCCTTGCTGCTGCTGCCGCCGGTGACTCCATCCCGTCTGCCGCGTACACGGTCGACGGGAGAGCAGGTCTCCGAAACCACGCCCTTCTGGTTCCTGTACGGGGTGAGGGGCGAATAGATTTTTGGACAGCGATTACGCGACTGCTCGCTTCTGATCGTCTACTTCCTCTACGTCCGCGTCGCCTTCATCATCACCATGTCCACCGACGCCGAACGTGCCGCCGCCGAGAAAGCTGAAGCCGACAAGAAGGCCGCCGAGGACGCCGCTGCTGCCACCAAAGCCGCGGCCTCTGCATGGCCTAGAGGAGGGTATAACTCGTTTATCCCGCTCCTACTGTTTTCTGTTTTAGTCATGCTAGTGGTATACGTATATCTTTCTGCAATTAGCGTAGTATGTGCTAGCTTGACTGAATATCAGTATGCGTTTATTTGTGTTAATGCCATGCTAGTGATTTACTCGTGGATTAATTTAATCGAGAAATTGCCTATTTACTCAACAACATAAATGATAAAAACAAAACAAACATGTGAAGTATCCCTTCGTTTTTGATTGCGTATAGCATCCTAGATATATTTAAAAAATAGGTTTCTTTATAATTTAGTGTAAAAGGGGCCTATCAAAGTTTTCCTAAGTCTCCGCCATGCTAAGTTGTTTTATAGAGAAGATGCCAAATATAATTTGCAAACAAGCGAGTAGTGCATTGGCTAGAGCCTGTCCGTTCCACTGCCTAGGCCACTATTCGCTTCCCAGGACCTGCTGATTTTCCTTCTCCTTTTTGTCGCCCACCTCCTCCCGGGTGCGCGTTCATTTCGTCTTTTCTTTTCTTTTCTTATTTCTTTTTTTGTTTTCCTTCTTTAAATTATTTTGTTGCGTGAGGGGATTCGTTCGCTCCAGCTCCTCGAGTCTTGCTTATAAAAGAGAGAAAGAAAGCATGATATCAAAAAAATAAAACCGATGGAGTCAGGACCGGTCCTGACATTTCAGGGCCCGGGGCGAGACAAGAATTGGGGGCCCTTAGCCTTAATGTAATCATCAAAATATTGACATATATTCTACTCCCTTCGTTCTGAATTATTTGTCTAGATACGGATATATCTAGACTCATTTTAGTGCTAGATACCTCCGTATCTAGACAAATCTAAGACAAGTAATTCGGAATGGAGGGAGTATATACTAAAAACACTTGAGATGCATCCAAAACCAATATTTATAATAAATAAGTTATATATATTACCTAAAAAAGTATAACATTCGATAGATGCAAAGTCATTGATGATCATACCAATATCCATATCTTCCAGCAATTTCTACATGGAAAACAAACTTTTGCTAGAGGCATATGTTAGATAATATATCTCTCAATCCTAATAAATGACAGAATTGTAAAACACACTACAATTAGAATTTAGAACTAAACATACATTTGCTATATGTGGTACACATCGATCCATCCAATATTTAAGATGATGGAAATTACACACCTTGAGGATTTGGCTAGTTAGGAACGGTCGAACTGGCGAACTAGCAGGAGCATCCAGAAGGATTTGATCGAAGCAGGGACTGGACCAGCAGCGGTAGAGAGGATAGCAAGGGCCGCTCACCGGCCCTCGATGTCTGTAGAGGGCAGCAGCGAATTGTTGAACATATTCGGTCTGCCATGGTGGCTTTGGATTAGGGCTTTTTGGAAACTGGATTTTGGGGAGTCGGTGAGACCGATAAAGAGAACGAGGAGGCGAGGATCCGGGTAGGAGATCGGAGAATGGAGGTTCGTCCAGCGCATGCACGGAGATCATGGCGATAATCTAGCGATTGCAACCTTTTTTAGGCAAAAAAAACTAGGGATTGCAACTTCTAGCTAGCGCCAGCAATGGGCTACTTGCGT